>NC_133620.1:446817715-446962715 GCF_048593235.1 Sminthopsis crassicaudata
ATCCCATTTGAGACTCTAAAAGATAAATGGCTTGACCATGTTCACACAGTAAGTCATGGGATCATGGATTAGAAATTGAAAGGAAACTTACATTTAATCCAATTCCCCCATTTTATAAATGAGAAAATAGAAGTACAGAGAGTATGATTCAAAATAGGCTTTTCCTGTCCTGTATATTTCCCGGAGAAGGGTTCCTATTCTGGAGACTGATGATCTGCCTGAGTTTTTAGAAGCTAAGGTTTCCTGGGGGATTGTCTTGGGATAAGTGTGTTAGCACACATTTGGGGTTGTTTTAGGATTAGGGTTAGTGAGTCAGCCACTGGCAAGTTGGTCCTCAAAGAGCAGAGCTGAACCAAAGATTATTATCTGAGCTGCAACACTGAAACCCCCAACCTTTTTCATAGATCTACAGGGAACAGAGTGAGAGAAGGGGAAAGATTGATGTTTTGATATCCAATAAATTGTTGTTTCAAGTCTGCACCAAGGAATTGAGTGCCTACATATTATAGACTGCATTGTCTTGTTTCCAAGTTGTTTCTTATATACCTTGTTTCCCAAAGGCTAAACATATACCTGCATGAGATCCCTAAAGCCTAGGACTTTTTAGTTCTTTTATATCCTACAGAATTTCAAGTACAGGATTGAGCACACAGGAGCTTAATGCATTCTTATTGATGTGACTTTGTAGGTAGGGGATTCAATTAACATGCAAGCATTGAACTTGGAAGGACAAGCAAGAGGATTCTGGAGAGGGAGGGCTTCAGGGTTATATTCCTGGGACTGGGAATTTGACACAAAATATTTACAATCATTTGTGGTCTCTGAGGCAAGAATGGAAAAAAAAAATGTTGGAGGAACGAATTCTGGAAATATGAGAGAGGAACAGGAAACTTACACTGAAAGACAGGTTTAAACCCTATCAGAGACTCAAAATTCAAAGAATATTGTGGCAGATTATGGCAATACTGAGAAAATTGGGCTTTCATGTAACAATCTCAATTTTAAAAATTAATAATAATTTATTAAGATACTTCTCTATGTTGGGAATTATAAAGATGAAATGTGATATGTAGAATCTATCTTCAAAAAGTTGGCATTTTATGGGCCCAATATGGATCAGTAAACTTTTTGAACCCAAATCTTCTTGGTTCTGTGATGAGTTTTGTTTCTGAGTCTCTACTAAGTCCTCCAAACTGCCTCTCCTCCCTTATGTGCCTTAGTTGGGAATCCCACAGATTTTTCCTGTTTTGGGCCACGCAGTAGAATGGCTAGAGCCAATGTCCTAGATTTTACCTGTAAATAGTATTATGTATAATTTCATTTCTCAGCACCAAACCAAAACTAGGATCCAAAAGAAGCAGGGAGGGAAAGCACATGCCTTCCTATGTCTATGTCTATATGTGCACATGTGTGTATGTGTGTATGTAGGAGAACTTGGTGAATAGTTTCTTTGCTATTAATAAACCCAATAGTTATATTAAAGGTAGGTACCATTATGTTTCTGTTCCTTGAGCTATAGAACTAGACAAAGTCAGCCTAAAAATCCATGAAACATTAAGAAGGAAGAACCATGTCAGGACACTTTATTATTTGGGAATAATGAGTAGGGCTGGTTATGGCTGAATGAATTATATCACTTATAATTGGTTCAACCCCATTTATACTTGGCAATGGATCACAAAGCCATGCATATATCATAGAATCACATATCTAAAATAAGAAAGGACCTCAGAGGCTATCTGGTTTAACACCTCTCCCCGCCAAATCCAGGCCCTCCAGCTGTGTAACTTAGGACAACTCTTGCCTCAGTCTGCCTGAGTTGCCTCATTTGTAAAATGGGCATAATAATAACTTGCCTTCCTGGATTGTAATGAGGATAAAATGAAATATTATTTATACAATACTTTCCAAACCTTAAAGTACTATGTAAATGTCAGCAATTGTTATTGTTATTATTGTTATTGAAATATTCCAAGATAATGGGGCTTCTTAGAACCTAGCCCCCAGACAGGAAAGGATTTTGATGTTCATTTGTGTCTGACACTTTGGATAATGTGGGCCATACTATCTAAGAGTTTTGTTTTGATTTCCATTTCTTTCTCAGTGGGTTAAAGCAAACAGGGTTAAGTGACTCACCCAGTGTCACACAGCTATTAGGTGTCCAAGGCTGGATTTGAACTCAAGCCTTCTTGACTCCAGTCTCAGCACTTTATCCACTGAGTCACCTTGCCACCTCCTAACAGGAGAGGATGTTTTGCTTCAATTTATTTTGTACTTTTGCTGGCAATAGAGTTTGTACTCAGAACTCTCAACTATCTCCAGATCTTCCTTTCTGGAAATCCTGGCTCTGCTCAGCCTTAGGTTCTCAATCTAGTGTTTTAATGTTAATATACTCCCTTTTGGAATGGATAAATCAAAGCCTTTCCCTTTATAAATTGCTGGGAGGGAAATTGAACCTTCAACATCCAAGCTCTTTGTGAGTCTACCACCTTTTAGAATAGGATGCCAGTGATAACAGTGGTAGTTCTATTAAGTCTGGGCAGTGATGGAAGAATTCTATGGAGGAGATTCCATTAACAAAGACAAAAAGACTGGAAAACACCTTTTCATTTAGCAATCAGCTATTAAGTATCTCCTGTGTGCCAAGCAGTCCAGAGTGCTGGAGTTATCTTTTGAATAAATCTCTGTACTTACAATGAGCTTACCTTCCAAAAGGGGATGAAACAAAGGTCTCCCTCCCTCCCTCCCCCTCTTTCCCTCCCATCTCCACTTTCTCCTCTCTCCCTCTTCCTCTCCCTCTCCCTCTCTTTCTGTCTGTCTCAAGAAGTCAAGAAGTAAATCTATATCTATATCTATATCTATCTATCTATCTATATATTGTATATATCTTTGTCTCTTGTGTTTTCTTAATTCTGTTCTGAAAGTATAATATACACAGATATGTGTGTATATTACAAATGCATACACATATGATATTCAGAATAAGAATTAAAGGAAAAATACAAAGTATTTAAATATAAGCCCAAATAGTAGAGGGATGGGTGAAGCAGTTATATAGAAGATGAGATTACATCTTAAAGAGATACACTGAGTTAAAGATGGCAAAGTGCATTCCAAGTATAGTGCAAAGGCCCAGAGATGGGAGATAGTGGGTTAAGTGTATAAAATAGAGAGAAGATCAGCTTGCCTGGATTATAAAGAATAGGAAAAAAGCAATATACAAAAAGCATGAGAGGACGGGTTGTGGCAATGTTGTGACGTTTATGTTTTATTCTAGTGACAGTAAGCCACCAGAGTTTACTGAGTAATGGATTGAAATAGATGGAGAATAGACCGAGATAGGGAGAGAATTGAGGCATAAACTTCTAGAGAACATCTACTCTCATAATTTAATGGATCAATTTTTAATGACTATGGAAAAGGCTAAAGATATAATCAGCAGGATAGCCAGGATTTCAACCCAGGCAGGCTCTGAGACTCGAAATTCAGTACATATGGTATACTCCAGATATAGAGCATCAATCTAGAAGTAGAAAGGGTCTCAGAAAATTTCTAATTCAATTATTTAATTCCATAGATAATGAAACTGAGGACCAGAGAGGATATTTGACTTGCCCAGCATCACACAAGAAGTGAACATCAGAGGTCACATTTGAATTCAGGTTCAGCATTCTTTCTACTGAACCCTTCAGCTGTAGCTGTATTACACACACACACACACTCTCACACACACACACTCACACACACACACATATTTCTAATTACATGTAAAAATAATTCATCCATTTAAAAAAAAAGTGTATTCTAAATTCTTTCCTTTCCCCTCCCTATTCATTGAGAAGGCAAGCAATTTGACATAGGTTATAAATATGCAGTCATGTAAAACATATTTTCATGCTAGTAATTTGTGAAAGAAAACACATTTACCCCCCAAAATACCTCAAGAAAAATGAAGTTTAAAAAATATATTTTGTTCTGCATTCAGACACCATCAACTCTTTCTGCAAGTAAATAACATTTTTTTCATCTTAAGTTCTTTGGAATTCTCTTAGATCATTATTTTGTTGAGAATAGCTTAGTTATTCACAGGTGATTACTGTATAATATTACTCTTACTATGTACAATGTTCTCCTGGTTCTGTTCACTTCACCTTGTATCAGTTTATATATCTTTCCAGGTTTTTCTGAAAGCATCCTGCTTGTCATTTCTTGTAGCACAACTTGTTCATCCATTCCCCACTTGATGGGAATCAATTTCTTCACCTGGAAGACGGTCATCTACCTGAGAACCAGTATGGCTTCAGAAAGAATTGAGGAATGGTCAACATGGTGTTTGCTGCTTGGCAATCCCGACAAAATGCCAGAAGTAGAAGAGAGGTCTGTCTACAACATTTGTTGATGTAATCAAAGTCTCCCATATTGTCAGTCACAAAGGTTAGTAGAAGACCATGGTGCAATTTGGTTGCTTTGAGAAATTCATCAGTATTGTACATCGATTTGATGATGACATGCTTGTATGAGTCCTGGATGATGGATGGTGCTCTCAAGCTTCACGGTCATGAGTGGATACCAGCAAGGCTGCTTCCATAATTTTTAGTATGTTATTTTCAGTTGTATTGTCAGATGCTTTCATTGAGGATGAAAACAGTATCATGGTCAATCACACAACAGTCAATCATTTAACTTGAAAGTGCTACCAACCAAGACTAAAGTGGAAGGAGAGTTGGTTTGTGCTTTTTTTTTTTTTTTTTTTTTTGCTGATGATCCTGTGTTCGATGCAGCCTCTGAGACTGAGATGCAAAAGCATATGGATCAGTTCTCTGCCACTTGTGTTAATTTTGGCCTGACAATTAACACTAAAAAAAACCCAAAAAAACAGAGATTCTCTACCATCCGTACATGGAACAGTTGGTTACACTAAATGGAGAAATTTTGAATATTGTGGATGAGTTTACTTATCAGTATACTTTCCAGGGATGTAAACATAGATGATGAAGTTGACACACACATTGCCAGATCTAGCTCAGTGTTTGGGAGGCTCTTTCTGAAGCAAAGTGTGGGAGAGAAGAGCTATTATCATTATTTCTGACTACCAAACTGAAGGTCTACAGTGCCATTTTTCTAATTCCCATTGGTGTATGCCTGCAAAACCTGGACAGTTAGCCAGTGTTATGCTAGAAAATCGAATCACATCTATTTGAATTGAATTGGGAAGATTCTGAAGATGACCTGGCAAGATAAGGTATTGGACACTGAGGTCTTGTCAGACCCTACTGCAGAGAGCACAACTCTGATGGTCTGGTCATATTGTTTGAATGCCAAATATACATTTACCTAAAAGACTATGTTACAGAGAACTCAAACAAGGCAAGAACTCATGTGGAGGACAGAAATGCTATAAGGGTACTCTCACAGTCTCTCTCTAGAACTGTTACATCAATTGTAATACATGGGAGTCATTGGCAAAGGATCAGCCAACATGCATCCCCATAACAAAGAAGATGCTGTGTTGTATGAGCAAAGCAGAATTGTAGTAGTTTAAAATAAGTATGAGGTGTGCAAATTTAGTGACATCCCCTCCCAAAGGGTCATGGGAACTATTTGTGTCTGATCTGAGGCAGAGCATTCTAGCTTGTATTGACATGATCAGCCACAGCTGGATACACTGTATATATAGACTCCAATATCACAAGGTCATTTTGATCCTCCTCGAGCATAAAGAACAGCAATAATAATTATATTCCTTTACAATTATATGCTAAAACTGGTTCATCCATTCCCAAACTGATGGGCATTCCCTGAATTTCCAATTCATTGACAAAGAAGAAGAGTTACAATTAATATTTTTGTTCATATAGAGACTTTGCCTTTCCCATCTCTTTGGAGTTCAGACCCAATACTGGTATTGCTGTATCAAAGGATATGCACAGTCTTATAACCCTTTGAGTATAGTCCTAAATTGCTCTTTGGAATGGTTTGTTTGGCAAAGAAATCCACTAATATTGCATTTAATGTCCTGATTTTCCAACCTCCAAAGTTTGTCAATTTTCTTTTCTATATATTTCCTGATAGGTGTTTTAATTTGCATTTTTCTAATCCCCAGCTTCCTAAACTGTGGTTCACTACCCCATATGGGCTCTCTTAACTCAATGTGGGGGTCATGAAATTATGGTTTATTATCAGTAAATGATTGATTTGTATATCTATTTATATACTTACACACCCAGGATCATGAAAAAAAAATTCTTGGGCATAAAGGGGTTGTAAGTGAAAAATGTTTAACAAACCCTACAGATCTAATAGTGATTTAGAGCATTTTTTCTTTTTTGTATGCTTTTTAAAAAATAATTGCTTCTTATTTTTAAAATATATGCAAAGATAGTCTTCACTCTTGCAAAACCTTGTGTTCCAAATTTTTCTTCCTTCCTTCCCTAGAAAGCAAGAAAGCTAATACATGTTAAACAGGTGAAATTCTTCCATACACATTTCCACATTTATCATGCTGCACAAGAAAAATCAAAACAAAAAGGGAAAAATGAGAAAGAAAACAAAATGTGAGCAAACAACAGAAAAGGTGAAAATCCTATATCGTGATCCACATTCAGTTCCCATAGTCATCTCTCTGGATGCAGATGACTCTCTGCATCACATTTCTATTGGAATTGGCCTGAAAAATTGTTGAAAAGAGCCACATCTATCTGAGTTGATCATCTCTTAATCTTGCTGCTATTACAATGTCCTCTTGGTTCTATCAGTTCCTGTAAGTCTTTTCAGGCCTCTCTGAAATCATCCTGATGGTCGTTTCTTCCAAAACAATAATCTTCCATAGCAATCATATACCATAACTTGTTCAGCCATTTTCCAACTGATGGACATCCATTCAGTTGCCAGTTTCTTGACACTACAAAAAGAGCTGCCACAAATATTTATGCGCATGTAAATCCCTTTCCCTCCTTTAAGATCTCTTTGGATTATAAACTCAGTAGAAGCAATACAGCATTAAAGGATATGCATAGTTTGAGCCCTTTGGGCATAGTTCCAGATTGCTCTGCAGAATGGTTGAATCAGTTCACAACTCCACCAACAATGCATCAGTGTCCCAGTTTTCCCACATCCCCTCCAACATTTATCATTGTTTTTTCCTGTCATCTTAGTCAATCTGAGAGGTATGTAGTGGTACCTTAGAGCTGTCTTGATTTGCATTTGTTAAAGCCTTTTTTCACATGACCATAGATAACTTTGATTTCTTTTGCCTGTTCATATTCTTAGATCATCTATCAATTGAGAAATGACTTGTATTCTTATAAATTTGACTCTGCTCCCTCAGCAGCTGTGTTCTCCTACACCCATGCTTGCTCTCAATCATTTTCTCATCCAAAGAGGTGTAGTCAGTGTAGCACAGGTTCATAGAGTCAAGATGAAAACTTATTAGCGACAGTTTCTGAGTTCTGAACTTGGAGTCAAAAAACAAAACAAAACAAAACAAAAACAAAAAATAACTGAGTTTCAATTTTGCTTCCAACACATACAAATCTGTCTGGCTAGGTCAAAAATAATTTCTCTAAGTCTCATTTTTGTCATCTGTAAAATAGGGATAATGATTCCTTCACAGGAGAGGTCGAAATGAATAAAATAGTAAGAGTAAAGTGTTTATAAACCTTAGTATGTTCATTATAAAAATCTGTAAATCTATAAAAATCATGCAACCAGTGTGATCTGAGGCAGGTCACTAAGTAGAATGAATTTTGAAGTCATCTATTCCAATTTTCTTCTTAGTTGACAAATATGGAAACTGAGCCTAGGAAAATGGAGATGATTCTCCAAAAGCTATTCTAGCAATAACTCTCAGGTCTGAATTGCAAACATAAGCTCTATTTCCAGATCATTTTTCATTGAATTATGTCAGTTTGTCCATCTGTAAAATGGGAAGAGGTGGGGATAGCATTAGTGGATCTCCAAGGTGTCCTCTGGTTCTAAAGTCTTATGATCCTAAATCAGTATACCACCAATCTCTAACACCACATAACTTCCACCTCTCTCGATGATTGTAGCAGCAGCTGAGATGCTTCATGCCACAGCAGGAGAGAGCCTAGAGTGGGGTCAACAGGGCGGGGAGCAGGCACAGTAAGGGGAAGGGACAGCTGCTGTTCAGCACGGGACCTGTGTTCTCCCCTCTTTCCTGGTGGAGGGAGGGGCCAAGGAGGAGGAGCACTTCTTCCCATTTCTCCCCTGAAGCAAGTCATGTTTGCCATTCGGTGCCACAGCTGGAGGCCAGCTAATGGATGTGTCTTTCACCGTGGCTCTTCCCTTCGTGTTAATGCACTTAGCCTCCTCACTAAGAGCCTCTGACATGATTACAGAGCTCCCTGCTGAGCTCAGCGGGCCTCCTTGGCACGAGTTTGCTTGGCTCTGGGCGGCACAGAGGCAACAGCCCCTACCTTCTGCCCCACAGATGGCCTCCCCCAAGCTAGCTGTTGCTCCTGCTCTCCTACAGCCAAGGGGGAAAGTACTCTGCCCTTTCCCCTCTTTGCAGAAGTGGGGGTACATGTGTGTGGGTCATTGCATACACTGTTAGACTCAGTTGACTTCTTAGATTTAGTGAATTGTTCTTTTTTTCCTTTCCTTACTGATCTCTCTTCCTCCTACTCATTCACCCTCCCTCCCTTCTTCTGTTTTTCCTCCCTCTTTCATTCCTTCTCCCTCCATTTCTCCTTCCTTCCCTTTCTCCCTCCTTTTCTCCCTCCTCTTTCTCTTCTTCTTTCCCTCTTTTCCTCCCTTCCTTCCTTCTTTCCCTCTTTTCCTTTCTTCCTTCCTTCCTTCCTTCCTTCCTTCCTTCCTTCCTTCCTTCCTTCCTTCCTTCCTTCCTTCCTTCCTTCCTTCCTTCCTTCCTTCCTTCCTTCACTTCTTCCTTCTTTCTTATTTTCCTCCCTCCTTCCTTTTCTTCTTATTCTTCATCACAAGATATGGCTTGCTGGAGAATTGAGATATATTCAGAAATGAATGTGATGGAAGAAACAAAATATACAAATAAAAGGTTTAAAAATAAAAACTGAATTATCTGCCCTGATTTGTCACAATGAAGCAGATACTAATCTGTCATCCAATCCCCAGATCTGTGCCATGCATTCTTATAAGCACTGTGGGGATAGGGAGCTTTGATGCAAACTAATATTGGTTATAGACCATTTATGTGGCACTTAGGAGTTAAACAAACAAATGTTAGGAATAGGGCCTGGAGCTGAGATTTCATTCTTATCAAGGACTGCATCATATATTCTTAGAGAATTGAATAGGGCACTGACTGATGAAATTACTCTCACAGGGTCATTAGTATGGGTCTGATGTGGGATTTGAATTCAGAGCTTCCTTACTCCAAGGAGTCTATCCACAATGTCATACTATTTCTGATTCTATATATGGTAGGCATATAACAAATAAATATGTACAGAATAGAATGAATGGATGATCCAGTGATACCTAGACCTCTCATCTCCAAAATTCCCTGATCCCATTAAAATGCTACAGGAAGCAAGGATCATCTTCAGCCCTCCAGTTTGGCAGCTGGTGTGAATACCAGGTTTATTCACACCCACTGAACAAGGAATAAAACAGAGTGAAACATGAGCAAATTCTTCCTTATAACCAGAGCTCTACTTTAAATATCATTTGATGGGGGCAGCTAGGTGGTGTAATAGATAGAGCACCAGCCCTGAAGTCAGGAGAACCTGAGTTCAAATTTGACCTCAGACACATAACATTTCCTAGCTGTAAGACCCTAGGCAAGTCACTTAACCCCAATTGCTTCAGCAAATACACACACACACACACACACACACACACACACACACACACACACACACATACACACACACACACACACACACACACACACACGTGATGCCTCTGTTTGTTATCACTTCTCCTATCTGTAACTTCCTAGACTCTGGGTCTTGCCAGCCTGCTCCTACCTGCCTCTGTCTCTTGGCTTTGCCTGACATCTCCAGACATGACTTTCCCTTATTCTATGAATACCTGAGCTCTTCATTGACGCTCCCCTTCCCTGTCTTGTTCTCATTGCTATAGGTCCTTGTGACAATTATTTTGGCAGAAACATAATGGAACAAGGAGAGCAGAGCTGCGGGCTGGGATATAAATTTGTTAAGAGGCAGTAATTTAGTTTGAGGAGGCAGCATCCGCACTAGGGAAGATTGTGAACATGGAGAACAAGAGTGGGGAGGGTGGAACTTTGAGTAGAGATTTTGTAGAGATAGAACTGGAGCATTAGGTAATTCATAAGAAGGCTCAGGTGGATGATCAGACTCATTATTTAGAAGGAGAAGAGATGTGTAAGTATCAGGTCCCCTCATTTAACAGGTGGGAAAATGAGGTCCAGAAAAGTCATACATGTAATCCAAGGAAGCAACACAAACAATCAACCCTCTCATTTTGTTGATGAGGAAACTAAGGCACTGAACTGCTAATTATTTGTCAGCATTCATACAGCCAGTAAATTTCTGAAGCAGAGTTTGAACTCAAATCTACTCAACTCCATGTCCAAGTAGCACAGTAGACAAAAAGTGCTAGAGTTAGAGACAGGAAGATCTAAGTTCCAACACTTAGGAGCATTTCAAAGCGGTTACCCCATTTATAATATTAGCACCTACTTCACAAAATGTTAAAGTACTTTGCAAAGTAAATGCTAGCTAATGTTATTGTTCTTCTTATTATTATTATTAATACCACTCTAAGTTACACTGATAATAAATAGCAGAGTCTGAATTTGAACTTCTATTAGACCGTAATTCAGTTTTACTCCAGAAATTCTCTCAATCATAGTGGCTGAATTTATACAAACTAACTGGCAAATAAGTCCAAATAATGTAACCTATGTCTGTGTAACACGTTACAATCTCAAAGCCCTTGCCTACATTATTTCATTTGGTTTTGAAACAAGCATTAGGAATAGGTGATACAAAGTATTATCATTCCTTTTTTATAGATGAATAAACTAAGTCCCATATTAACAAAGCAACCTGTTCAAAGTCATAAAACCGATAAAGGATCCAAGTTCATGTGTCCCTACTCCAAGTCCAGTTGAAGAATCAAGCAACCAGCTATGTGCCAAACACCATGTAGACTGGAATACAAAGACATAAACTAAATTCCTCAAGGAGATGAGTTTACAGATAATCAGATGAAACAATACATGCATATGTAAGAACATAAATGATATATGCCAAGTAAAATACAAGCTGATTTGATAAAAGAGGCAATGACAGCTGGAAAAATCGGGGAAGACTTCATGAAGAAAGTGGCATTTGAGCTGAGCTTTGAAAAAAAGAAGAGTTCTGAAAGACTGAAAAGTTCCTCTATTCTGACTTATCAGATTCCAGATATATGTCTGTCTTGTTAATACCACAATAAAATCTTTGAGGGCTGGAATCTTTTATTTGAGTACTTCCTACCTCCAATACCCAGCAAAGTGCTGAACCTAGAGTGAGAAGTAATTGTGGTATAATGGGATTAGTACTGGATTTAGAGTCAAGAGAAACATGGTTGAATCCTGGGGCCATTATTTATTTGCTATGGGTACCCAGATAAGGAAGGAATCCAGCAAACAAGCATTTATTAAGTCCCTTTTATGTGCCAGGAACTGTACAAAGGTGCTTTAAAAATATCTCATTTGATCCTAATAATAATTCTTGGATTTAGGTGCATTATTTTCTCTTTTTTATAGTTGAGAAAGCTAAGGTGGACAAAGATTAAATGACTTGCCCAGGATCATACGACTACTTCATGTCCAAGGTCAGAGTCAAACTTAGGTGTTCCTATTGCCTCCCTACCCAACAAGGGAGCTTTGTATGCTTTAGAAAGTGCCAAAAACATGTAATTTATTACCATCATAGCATTTCAGCAATCAATTCTTACTGAAAAGTTTTGAATAGGTTTTGTTTGTTTATTGATGTCATCCCTTTGGTTGAGAAACAATGAAGGAAGATTCAATCAGTAGATCAAGCCCTGAAGGTCAGTTTTGAAGATTGCCAAATCTGGTAGACTACCATCTGATTGCCAAACTGATTTCCCTAGCACTATTTATCTCCTTTTCTTACAATCTCCTCTCTGGGATTTGTTTTTTTCTCAACTGGGAATTCCTAATGCTAATGTAATCATAGGTCCACTCAACATCCCTATTTCTTTTTAAGATGGCCAGTAGATCATAGCTATTTAGTATGGGATCTTTGTAATTTTAAAAGAGATATTAATAATTATACTCATATATAATTGTTTTCCTCTATATTTATATATATATATATATATACACACACACACACACACACACATACATATATATATATATATATATATACACACACACACACACACACACATGTGTATTTGAATTAAAAAATATTATTCTGGGAAAAAAAACCCAACCTCCTCTCTGGAACTTATTGGGATTAACAGTGTTGAGAGGAAGCAATACACACTGGAGCTCCCTCATTAGTACTCCTTTAAGAGACTTAGTCTTCATCATTACACTCCTCCTGTCCCTGTCAGCAACCCCTAGTGACCTCAAGTGACCTTTAGGTAAGTGAAAATTTTCTTCCTCACATATAGGTTAAGTATCAGACCAAGCCCAACAAAGTCTCAATATGACTGCCATAATAGCAATGAGGAAGATCTGCACTAGCAGTCGGCTAATGGATCTCGCCTAAGATGGCAGCATCTCTCAGTGAAAGCCTTTCACAATGGAGGCCATCACAAATAAAAAGAAAAAATAGATTTATAAAAACAAAAGCAACAAGTCCAAGAATCATTCTATTTACATACGTTTTCAAAGGATGCAAGGGAGTTCTCAAAAGAACTGCAAACTATTAATAACTTAATGAAAGAATGCTCCAAATAATTAATGAGATAAATGCATATCAAAAAATTCTGATTTCACCTGACATCCAGCAAATTGGTAAAGATGATTAAATAGGGAAATAATCAGTGATGTGGGAATTAAGGAAAGACAGGCACACTTATATGCTGATTTTCTTTTTGGTTTTATTTTTAGGAGGTTATAGACTTAAATAACTTGCCCAGGGTCACACAGCTAGTAAGTGTCTGAAGCTGGATTTGAACTCAGTTCCTGACTCCAGTACTAGTGCTCTATTCACTACGTAGATGCTTCCACAGTAATATATCTTTGCCCAAGCTCTATCTACATGGAAAAAAAAAAGCCTTTGGGAAATCAATTTGTAATTATTTCCAAAAAGGGACTGAAACATTTGTACTCAGAAATCTTATTGCTAAACATTACAACCCATCAAAGACTGAAAGATTTAATATATGCTAGAATATTCATTAGCAGCACTTTTGTGATTCCAAAACAATGGAAACAAAATAGAAGCCTATTGATTGTGGAATGGCAAAGTAAATGGTGATAAAGTTGTGTGTTATATGAACAGGGTGGAATATTGCTGCATCATGAGAATAATTAATGTGAAGAATTAGGTGAAGACTTAAATGAACTGATGTATAGTGAAACAAAAAGAACCAAGAAAAGAAGGTTCATAACGACTACAACGATAGTAAATGGGGACATAATAAAACAATAAAAACTGGGTTCTGTGTATTTATAACAAATAATGATAGTCTCAGTTGAGAAAATGCATCTCCTAACTGCTGGAGTAGATGATTATAGATGTGGAATATCACATATCTAATCAGATATTATTTATGTGTTAGTTTTGCTAAGCTGATTTTTTTCTTTTTCTTGTATACAAGACATGAGGAGAGGGGGAAATATTCACAAATGAAAGGAATATGAAATAAGATATGTCAACAAAATGGATAAATCATGTAACTTATTGATTATTCTCTAATTCCATCATTTGCCCAGAGATGCCAAAGCATCATGATTTTGAAAGTTGCCTCACCTGATAGTTCCTACATTAATAAAATCACAAATCTAGTACCTAGAAATGAATATGAGAAGGAAGGAAAGGAAGGGAAAGGAAAGGCAGGGCAGGGAGGAGTGAGATGAGATCTCCTGGGAAACAGAATATTTAAATATCTTGAGTAATGTTTTATTCCTTTCTACTTTGTTCTTCAGAATAACAGATCTAGTCCAAAAGAAGGAAGGTCTATCCTCGATGATAACTTTGTAGAAATATTTTTCTCCTTATGAGCATCACCTTGCTCTAGTCCTAGGTTTCTGGAAATTCTGTAAATTCTGACGTGCCTGTTAGTATTCCCACTACATCTGGTACTCCTACCTTCCCCTAACTCTGATGAAAAGGAAGTATACCCACTTTCCTACTTTCTATCAGGAGAAAATGAAATGTTTCCATGTGATCCACAGAACTGCCACAGCAATAGGAGAAAGACTCAGAGACAGTACTCCAGAGACTGAAAATTTCTGTGACCTTGTGCTCTAGGGAGAGGAAAGTCCTATGGTTAAGACTATAGTTAATTTTTTATTAGTATTTTTTTTCTTTGTGGCCACAGAACTTTCAGAACTCCTTGGTACTCAGTTGTATCAATAGGGATGACATCATCCTGAGGAAGAAGTGAAAGGAGATAGGTGTGAAAGATAACTGGGTGAGAATCTCCTTGTTAGACATATGTATATATATGTGTGTATATATATATATATATATATATATATATATATATATATATATATATGTGTGTGTGTGTGTGTATATATATATATATATATTTTTTTTAATTCAGAGCAGGGTACAATGGAATATTCACTGAGTCTAGAGGACTTGAGGTTCAAATTCTGTTTCTGACACTTTCTAACTTTAACTTTGGGTGAGACACTTACCTTGCTAGGTCACACTTCTCATCTGTAAACTGAAGAGATGAAACTAGAGGGCCACTGAGGTCTCTTGCAGTTCTTGAACCATGATCCTACATATGCTTGTGAAACCCATGATATGCAGTCAGAAACAACAGAATTTTGTATCATCCTCAAGAACAAGGCCAGAGGAAAAATTCATTCCTCCTTCCTCCCTAGGAATATAGAATATAGAATAAGAATAGTAGAGACTATCATTACTTTTTTGTAAAAAGTAATGATAGTCTCTACTATTCTTATCTCCTTTGTCATAATATAGAACTCTCACATATTTCATCCTATTACAAAAGAACACCGAATATGGAATCAGAAGAATTGAATTTGAATGTTAGGCATTTACTATATAGTATCTTGACAAAGTGGCATTCATTCTATGGATCTTGATTTCTTCTTGATAAATTAACCATTACATCTATAGTACTGAAGGAATATAAGTGCAGTTAATCTCTAAATTTTGCACTCTGGGTCAAAGGTCTAATCACCAAACCCTAGTTATAGTTTTTTTTTTTTTTCACATTGTAGCTAAAAATATCAGGCATTGAGAGGATGGCTGAACAAAGAGGAGACTGGATATTATTGTGGAATATTAAAATATATAGATCTCACCCAGCTTAAGAACACTGGGAAATGAGTTTGGACCACAACATAGCATTTGCATTCTTTCTGTTTTTATTTGCTTGCATTTTTGTTTTTCTTCCCAGGTTTTTTTTACCTTCCTTCTAAATCTGATTTTTCTTGTTCAACAAGATAACATATACATATGTATACACATATTGCATTTAACATATACTTTAACATATTTAACATGTATTGGACTACCTGCCTTCTAGGGGAGGGGATGGAGGGAAGAAGGGGGAAAGTTGGAACAGAAGGTTTTGTAAGAGTCAACAATGAAAAATTACCCATCCATATGTTTTGTCAACAAAAATATAATAATAAAAAACAAACAAAAAAGTATATAGATCTCAAAGAAGTTAAAACCATTTATAGTCATATGAAAATATGCTCTAAATCATTATTGCTAAGAGAAATACAAATTAAGACAACTCTGAGATACCACTATACACCTCTCAGATTGGCTAAGATGACAGGAAAAGATAATGATGAATGTTGGAGGAGATATGGGAAAACTGAGATATTAAAACATTGTAGTGAACTTATCCAATCATTCTGGAGAACAATTAGGAACTATGCCCAAAAGGCTATCAAACTGTGCATATCTTTTAATCCAGTAGTGTCTCTACTGGGCCTGTATCCCAAAGAGATCATGAAGGAGGCAAAGGGACCCACATGTGTAAAAATCTTTGTGGCAGCCAGTTTTGTAGTTGCAATAAACTGGTAACTGAGGGTCTGCCCATTAGTTGGAGAATAGCTGAATAAATTATGTTATATGAATGTTATGGAATATTATTGTTCTGTAAAGAAAGATCAGCAAGATGATTTCAGAGAAGCCTGGAGAGACTTACAAGAACTGATTCTAAGTGAAGTGAGCAGAACCAGGAGATCATTGTATACAGCAAAAACAAGATTGTTCAATAATCAATTCTGATGGGCATCGCTCTTTTCAACAATGAGGTAATTCAGGCCAGTTCCAATGGTCTTGCAATGAAGAGAATCATCTACACCCAGAGAGAGGACTGTGAAAACTGAGTGTGGGTCACTTTTTTGTTGCTGTTTGCTCGCATTTTGTTTTCTTTCTTATTTTTTTCTTTTTGATCTGATTTTTCTTATGCAGTATGATAAAAATAGAAATATGTATAGAAACATGTATAACATATATTGGATTACTTGCCATCAGGGGGGGATGGTGGGGGAAAGGGGGGAAGAAACCTTTGGAACACAAGATTTTGCAAGAGTGCATGTTAAAAATTATCTATGCATATGTTTTGAAAATAAAAAGCTTTAATAAAAAATAAAGCATATTGATCTCTAAGTGTCTTCTATAGCCAAGTAGAATTGGTTAGTTTGTAACATCTAGTGTTTTTCTTTATTGATGACAATAACAAAGATGACTTCCTTCCCCTTCTATGTCTCCTGATCAGCAACATCTCTCTAAGACTATATGTTTCTTGAAGGCAGGGATCATGATGATTCAATTTTTTTATACAAAGAATCCATCTAAGTACAACATGCCAAAAGACACTTAAATGCTTTGAGATACTAGTGACAGGAAGAAGAGATGAAAATTCTACTGGGAAATTGGATGGTGATGCACTGAAAGGTCTGTCTGACAAATGTGTATGTGCGAATCTCAAATCCTGGGCAACTTCACAAGAAAATGAAATTTAATAGAGACAAATGTAACATCTTCCACTTGGGTTAAACGAAATCAGCTTGGCAAATACAAGATGGAGGAGGTCTGAATAGACAGCAGTTCCTCTGGAAAAAAAATCTGGGATTTATATGATTTATTCATATAATACTATAATCATTAATAATTACTCTTAATTGAATAATGATTAACTGAAATTAGAAAATGTTAGGGGATATTGAAAATTATATCATATGTTTTGAAAATAAAAAGCTTTAATAAAAAATAAAGCATATAGATCTCTAAATATCTTCTATAGCCAAGTAGACTTGATTAGTTTGTATTATCTGTGTTTTTCCTACCCTTATTGATGGCAGTAACAAAGATGACTTCCTTGCCCTTCTATGTCTCCTGATAAGCAAGATCTCTCTAAGACTACATATTTCTTGAAGGCAGGGATCATGATGATTCATTTTTTTTTTTAATACAAAGGATCCATCTAAGTACAACATGCCAAAAGCCACTTAAGAAATGCTTTGGTTAATTTATATCATCTGTGTTTTTCCTATTCTTATTGATGACAATAGCAAAGATGACTTCCCCTTCTGTGTCTCCTGAGCAGCAAGATCTCTCTCTATAGAAATAGAAAGATAGAAAGACAGGTCCTGAACTAAGAGGTCTTAATAACCTTTACTCTCTCTTAGTTAGACTATATCTGAAGTAATATGTTCTATACTGGGCACCATATTTGAAGTAAGATTTTGAAAAATTAGCAAGTTTCTGGAGTAGCATCACCAAGATATAGAATAGTCTCAAGTTCATGCCGGATCAGGACTGGGCAATGGAAAGGGGCATGTTTATGCTAGAAAGAATAGGATTTGTGAATTTATTGTACATGAATTTCAAAGGATATCATGTGGAGAAGGGATTAGACTTGGCAGAAACAATGAGTATGAGCTTGTAAGGGGTTAAATTTAAGCTTTAGGTAAAGAAAAGTTAACTGATAAGTAGAGCCGATCAAGAGTGACCATAGGATCATACAGGTAAATCATCAATTCCAATCTCTTTATTTTACAGATGGAGAAACTAAGGCACAGAATAGTTAAGTGGCTTTTCTAAGGTCTCATAGCTACAGGTTTATGTGGGTTTCAACAAGGAGACTTGAGAAAACATGTGTCCCTTTCTTCCCCTTATAATGCTTGAATAGTGAAAGATTAGTAATGTTGCACACTGCTAACAAGTCTGTTTTGTAGTTCTGGCTTTATCACTAAGTAACTGTGTAAGCCTGGGCAAATTACTTTCTCTCTCTAGCCCTTAGTTTCTTTGGATTTGATGCCCTGTGAACTCCCTCATATGTCAAAATCTATGAGTTTGTGACAATCAATCAATATTCGTAAAGCACTATGTGCCAGGTCCTCTGTACCCTAAATGCCATTCAAACATAAAATGAAATAGTCCCTGCCCTCCAGGAGCTCATATTCATTGGGAAGAGATGGAATACCTACATAGATACACAAAATAAATTCAAGGTATATTTGTTGGGGGTGGAGTGGGATAAAAGTGTGAGGTTATCAGGACTTGCTAATCATGTAATAGATGCTACTAGAGGAGAATTTTGAAGAAAATGAGGGCTTCTATAGAGACAGAAGTCAGAGAAGATCACATTGCAGGTCCCATATTGGGGGTAGTAGAGTGGGAAGACAGTCAGTGTGAAGAAACAGAGCTGGGATGCAAGAGTACTATGTATGAGGAACATGAAGAAGGACTATTGGATTGTACCATTGAATATGAAAAAAGGGGAAATGTACAGTAAGGACTGGAAAGGTAAATTGAGGCAAGTCTGTAAAATACTTTTGCAGAACAGATTGTCAAGAAGCAAGCATCTTTCTTGATTTCCCTAATCATAAATCTCTCTCTCTACAAAATTGTAATGCATGGTATGGTGTAAAAGAGCCAGCCTTGTAACTAGAGAGACCTGAAGTCAAGTTTTCTCTGATGCATCCTAGTAGTGTGAGGTAGTCTTTTAAACTCTTGGTGATCTTGGCATTTAGGGCAGCTAGATGGTGTTATAGTGCATAGAGCACTGGGCCTGAAATCAAAAAGTATCGTGAGTTCAAATCTGACCTCAGCTACTTACTAGCTGTATGATCATGGGCAAGTCATTTATCCCTTTTTGCCTCAGTCCCCTCATCTGTAAAATGAATTGGAGAAGATTTCTTGAAAACCATTCCAGTATCTCTGCCAAGAAAACCCCAAATAAGGGCATGAAGGGTTGGACATAAATGTCTTAAGTGGGATAAGGACCTAGGCAAATCTTTAGAATATAAATTGAAGAGAAGATGGTAACCTGTATTGCTAGAGGAAGTTCTTCTTCAAGGAGTTTCCCAACATTGATGAAAGTATAGGTTCAGTCTCTATAATTAAGTTTATGCATTTAGATATGTTTTGCATAAACCTGCATGCATTCATGTTGATTCCTTTGGTAGAATGTAAACTCCTTGAGGTTATAAACTTTCATTTTGTTTTTTGTATCTCCAGGATCTAGTACAATTTTCTGAGCATGCTTAATGAATGCTTGTTGATTGATTTATTACTTGATAAGCAAACTTTTTGTCCTACTTTCAGTAGCCATAGAATAAGATAGAAAATCCTCAGGAACTACACTCAGCTTAAGGGAAAGAGGAAAGGGTATTGCAAGAAAAATGTGTTCTACCTGGCTTAATCTCCAGTCAACCTTTTCTATGGCTCATAGACATTCAGAGCTCTTGAGACCCATCCTCTTCAGTTGATTCTTTGTCCAGGTTGATAGGAAACAAACAGCCCTGGCAGCTAATTATCTCTGTTATCCTCAGCCAAATATGGAATGGTATATTTTGTTATCAGCATGAAACAAACAAACCAACAAAAAAAAACAAAAAACAACAACAAAAAAAAAACAACCCACCTTAAAGCTTTGCTTATCAGAGCCCAAAATGGAAATGACGCACAACAGATAGCCTGGTGTGCATTTTCCCTGTCTTTGACACAGCAAGCTCTTTGAGGCCTTCTCCTTTTTATGGGAGTGTAAAATGCCTTGTGGACACATTAAATCTAATATATGATCACAATAACAATGGAGCTGTGAGCACACAAGGGATAAAGGGAGAGCAAAATTTAGAGCCATAAACCAAAGGAGGGAAAAAGACTCATTTTGGGAAGTGATTTGGAGGCTCAGGGAGATGGAAATAGATTGGAGAAAGTGGCTGGGAACAGTCAGTGCTGCAGTTAGGAAGGCCAAAGGCCTTTGTGTCTTTCTAGGGGAGGAACTGTGAAGAGACTTGAATTCACAAAAAGTAAAAGCTGAAAGGATTCTGAAAAGAAAAGACATAGCACAGAGGAAATAATGCTGGTCAAATGGTATGAATTCAAATCCTACTCCTGATGCTCATTACCTGATTGATATTAGGCAAACTATTCGATCTTCCTGGGACTCAATTTACATATCTTCAAAATGATAGGTATGGACTAGATGACCTCCTTTATCTAGCTAGAGCTAGAAATTCAAATTATCAAGCCTATGCCTTTCATTTTACAAATAAAAAATCAAAGTGAATAGAGGGATATTAACTCACCCAAAGTGACACAGTAAGTTAAGGAAAACACTGAGATTTGAAATCAGTTTTCTCTATTATTCCCCCTTCCATCTACTCCAGCCTTTTGATTAGAGTTTCTATGACTTTCATATTGAATTTGCTGTCCACTGAAATTAAGAGGTCTTGTTCACATGTGTGTCTGTCTAGCCAAACTTCTGCCACCCTGTATTTGTGCAATTAAATTTTAGGCCCTGGCATAGGACTTTCCATTTAATGCTGTTAAATTTCACCTTTTAAAGATTTATCTTATCATCGTAGGATAATTGAAATTCTTTTGGATTCTCAATATATCATCCAATATATGAGCAATTGTTCTCAATTTCATCTCATCCTAAAATTTACTAAGTGTTCCATCTTCACTTAAATTTAAGTCATTGTTAACAAGTTGTTTGTATAACAAATGGGATCCAAAGACAGAATTGTATAGTGTTTGACCAGAAGAATAATTGTAGGTTGATATCAATCTATTAGTCCCTACCCTAGATTGGGGTCAATTCATTCAACTAGTTCTCAGATCAATCAAGGTTTCCAACCCAAAGCTTTCCATCTAGTACAGAAGAATATTATGAGAATTTTGCCAAAGCATTAGTGACATGTAAGTTTCTTACATCTATAGAGCTCTTTTGAGCTCCCAATATAGTAATCTTGTGTTAGGCATGACTCTTTCCTGATGAAACCAGCCTAGTTATTAGTGATCACTGATGTCTCATTTACTCCATGAAGTTTTCTCTAATGATTTCAGTTCCAATTCTTATAACACTTAATCAGTAGCACAAAATTTTTAGTTATATTTGCTTTCTTTTCTAAGAGGTAACATACCATCTCCTTTACAATACATTATAATACAAGTCAAACTCATTGTTTTATAATTTCAAGACTCAAAACTCTTCTTTTAAAAAAATTGGTCCATTTTCCAGTTCTTTATCTATTCTCTTATTTACTAACAGTTTTCCAAAGATCACTAACAACCCATCCTGTTGAAATATCCTGTTTCAGTATCCTAGCGTATAGGTTGTTTGAGTCTTTTGACTTAAAATTATTGGTGGCAATTAAGTTGTTTTCCTAACATTTATTCCATTTTCTTGTGTTTTATTTCCCCATTAATCAATTTGTTATATATTCCCTAGTCTGAAGATTATTCTCCTTAATGGAGAAAAAAGAAACAAAATAAAAATTGAATGGTTCTACCTTTTCTTTATAATCTATTATCATCACAGCAGCTACCATTGACAGCACTGTTGCACATTCTTTTCTCTCCCTTCAGCTCCAACAAAGTTAAATTGGCCTTTTTGGTCATTCTTAACATTTATCCAAGTGTAATTTCTTTTGGGGCTCTATCATTGCTGGGATTATTCTTATAGGACCATACTATTCTTTCACTTCTCCTCATTCAACCTTCTTGGCTTCTATCTTTCACTTAGTCTTTTTGTTTTGTTTTTTTTTCATTATCTGAATTTCCTGTGGAGTCACTTCAGTTTTTTTCAGACAGTTCATTCTTCTTCCTTATCGTAAAAAATCTGTGTGACATCAAACTATTGTTCTTAAAGCCAGCTCCTACTTTGAGTTTTTCTCCTTTAGTTGCTACCAGTCCTTTCTGTGAATAGTTTGAAATCAGTTCTCCTTTTTATTGGGGCATGAACATCAAACTATGACAAACATCCTCTTCACAGGTGATCATGAATTCTATGACAGGGGACATATCAGCTTTCTTAGGAAGAGAGTTTTGGGTTCCTAGTTGAGCTAGTGTAAGTCACAGATATGAGGGGGAAGTATCCTACTTTAATGATCAAAGTCAATGAGGTTGCCAGTCTCTATGAATTGATCAGGGATGTTGCAACACTATACTTACTGTCTGTCCCTCTTAGAGCTGTGGCTCAGGGGCCTGAGCTCCAAGGGTCCTTCTTCCAGTAAGATAAATTTATGCTTTGGGACTATGAGTAATTGTACTACTTGAGATCTACATTTCATTATTGTTACTGTTCTGACTCTCCTGAAATTACTCATCTTTTGCGAACTATATTGCCTTAATAAAATAGAAGTCCTTGCTAAGCAGGAACCATATTGTTTCTATTGTTGTAGCCCCAACAATCAGTAAAATACCTTGCATATAAGAAATACTTAATTAATATTTGTTGAATTGAATTTTAAAAGATAGTATGGAAGAAGAATGGGAAAACAAGATGAAGATTAATCTAGACTTTGTATATGTCATCTCACTTGATTCTCACAATTACTTGGTGAGATATGTACTGTTAACGAGCAACCTCATTTTACAAATGAGGAAACTGAGGCTGAATGGTTAAGAGACTTGGCCAGAGTCATACAGATAGTATTTGGAGAAAGACCCAAACCCAGCTCTTTCATTACTACCTCATTGTCTCCAATTGCTCAATGTAAAACATGAGGGACGATGTTGCCAGTGGAAACAATTGTATTGGAGATTTTTTTCCCCTATAAAGGTACTCTTGGACCCAAATGTCTTAAGGAGAAAAGGTGGCAGAAAAAACTAGGGATGAATCATTTGTGTCTCAGAGAATGTGTCTAGTCCTTCCCTAGAACTGAAAGAGAAAGGGATATATTCATAGTTGTTTCCCCTGAATGGAGAAAGTCCCTTCTCTGAGAGATTTTAAGTAAAATGAAAGTGAAAGGGACCCTTTAAAATGTGCTTATGAGCTGAAAGGGAGTATATAAAGAGGCAAGGAAATAGGGATAATTCAAACTTGAGAGTTGGTTGAGGATAATATTGGGTAAAGATTTTCTACCTTCCTACAAGGACCATGACTACTTGACATTTCCTGAGGGGACTTCAGTAGAGATCTTAGTGGACTGGGAAGTATCTATTGGTGTCCAGATGCTAACAGTGTGTACTGCTCCCTGTATGCGATGCTCACATCATCAATATATCCCTTGAATTATAGTCTTATATTTTGTTGTATCCATCAGAAGAATCAAAGGGTTATTCATTTATAGAGCTGAAAGGGACCTTTGAGTTTGTTTTGTCCAACTCTTTTATTTTACAAATGAGGGTTAGGGTTAGAATTTAAGTAACTTTCCCAAGATCACATAGACCCTGAATTTCAACTTTGATGCAGTGGCTTCAAGCTCAATATTCTTTCCTCTGCATCATGTTTGGACCAATCAGATCCATTTTATAGGCGAGGTATCAATGTGACAAGACTTCTCAATTCATCAATAGCATAACTGGTGAGTCAGAGCTAGGATTTCACCAAAGCTAAAAAGAAAAAAAAATCAGATCAAGCAGCTAAATTAATAAATTGGTAGAATATCCATTGTGGATCAGTTAGCAGGGATTCAGAAGGAAAACCTTAACGTTCCTTAACACCATTAGGTGTAAAAAGTAGCTTGTGCTCCTTGATCCGCAGATATACCTGTGGCTCTTTGATCTACCTATATGTTTACATATTGATCCCTCAGTGGATATTTACCCTGTCATTTGCTAAATGTCTATCTGTCTTCCTTTAGAGTATTATGGAAAATGATCAGCTCATTAGGAAGGGCAATTACTGCCACACAGACTCTCTTTTGAATCATTGAAATTATATTGAATTTTCATGAAGCAGCAGAGCCCTAGAGTGCACAGGATGGGCACATCATGAATTTGTCTAATAAATAAAACAGTGTTCTCTGCTTGATAGAGCTAGGCACCCTGCTATGGATTGAAGCAGCCATCAACAATCAGTGTTTTAACCAAGAACAAAGGATCTTCTTGGCCAGTAGAGTTGGGGGCAGGGAAGTAACCAAGTTACTGCTATAATTTCTACAAAGCTAGACAGTTAAAGATGAGGAGAGACTTAAAAAGCCTACAAAGGGAAAAAGAAAACAAAACTTCAGGTGATAGCTATTGATCTCCATGGCTCAGCCTTGAGCTTTGATATTGGAGAATTATAACTAACAGAAAGTTAGAGCTAAGACTTTAGAGACCTTCTGGTTTCCATTCCCCCAACTCCTACCATTAATCTTTTTTTTTTTTTTTTTTTTCAGAGAAAGAAGCCAATAAAATGTAAGCTCTTTGAGGGGAGATAATGTATTCACTTTTGTCTATCTCTCTAGTACTTAGCATAGAGCCAGGGACATAGTAAGTCCTTGAATTGAATTGAAGAAACTGAGATTCTTGAGATCTCAAAAACAGAGATTCATTTATTTTAACTTTACTTTTTAGCATTGTTGGGGCAGCTAGGTGGCGCAGTGGATAGAGCACCAGCCTTGAACTCAGGAGGACCTGAATTCAAATGTGGTCTCAGATACTTAACACTTCTTAGCTGTGTGACCCTGGGCAAGTCACTTAACCCCAGCCTCAGGAAAAAAAAGAAAAAATAAAAAGAATAATTTTTAGCATTGTTTAAAAATTAACATGGCTTAAAAAATAACTTTTCCCACTTTACTCCCTACTGAAATAACAAGAATGAAAGAAAAAGAAACTCTCATTATAAATATGCATCATAGTCAAGGAAAGCAATTTTTCATACTGGCTTGAATATGAAAATGTATCCCACATCTTAAATAGATCCCTTTTTTGTCAGAAGGTGGGATAATACCTTATCTTTAGTCCTCTGGAATCATTATTTGTTAATGGATTCAAGAATCTTAGATTTAGAATTGGAAAGACTTTGAAGGTCATTGAAGTCAATCCTCTCATTTTATATACAAGGAATTCAGTCCTAGAAAAATTAAAGGCTTTCTCAAAGTATCAAAAAAGAGCAGAACTAAGATTTGACCCCAGGATCTCTGGTTCTCAATGCCAAGAGCTTTCCTCTGTACCTTGCTGCCCCTTGTCAAAGTTTAGCCATCAAGCTACTGGCAGAGCTAGGGCTAACACTTGGCCCTCTTGGCAATGCCTTTTGAATTAGAGCCTTTGACACAAAATTAATTGAATATTGAAGCAGATGTTAAAGCAATGATAGACCTAAGAGATATTTTAACCACTTCCCTTGTTTTCATAAAGGTAGAAACAGAGTAAGAGAAGGGAAATAATCTGTCCAAGATTTCACAGATAGTAAATGACAGAAACAGAACTATAGCTCAGACGTGGAGCATTCTACAAATTTCTGCCTTAGAACAATGAGAAATTGTATCACTTAGGACCTCTAATACATTTTTGTTAACTATTCTCATCAATATTGGATACCATAACCAGTGTTCTTTTTATTAAAACATAACTGCATATATCTTTATGCTTAAAAAAAAAAAAAAAGGAAATTGAGGCCATAGAGATTAGGTGGTTTACCCATAAGGTAGAATATCCCAAATGCCTCATTCTAGCTTTTTCCATTGTTACATGAGGAGTACCTGGGTGGTGCAGTGGGTAGAGCATTAGGCTTGGAATCATTAAGAATCATTTTCATGCATTCAAATCTAGTCTCAGATACTTCCTACCTGTATAATTCTATTTATCTAAGTTCCTTATCTATAAAATGAGCTGGAGAAGGAGATGGCAAACAATTCCAGTATTTCTGCCAAAAAACAAATCCATGAAGAGTCATGAAGAATCATGATTGTCAAGTCATGAATAAAACTATTGAACAACCAACAATTATTTTATGAAAAAAATAGGTCCATTTATTACCGGTTTATAAGGTCATTAATCTGATTAGTCTCCTAGAAAGAGAGGCCGGGAGTCATCTTCTCATTTTGGACTTGTTTTGATGAGCCCATGGACAAAAAGGAGGCATCTTTGACACCTCAGAAATCTGGGCCTGGAAAGAGAAACCCTATTCTGAACCACCATGTAATTAATATTATAGCTCACATCCAAATAATGCTATAAGTTTTGAAAGGCACTTTAAAGACATCATCTCCTCTGAACCCTATTATATAGATGAATAAGATGAGATTTAGAGGGCTCACAGGATCATATGCTGGAAGAAAGTCAGACACCATGAATCCACTGCAGATGAGAAAGTGAAGCACCAAGAGGTAAACTGATCTTTCTGGGATCATACTACTAGTAAGTATCTGCCAAATAATTTTAAAAATTTATTAATTTTTCTTTCAATCATTGGAAATCCATTGATTTATATGACTCATTCCTTTCTTTGATCTTTTTGGAATATAGACCTATTGCTATTATTGTTACATCAAAGGATTTACAGGGTTTAATTATTTGGCATGGAGTATAGTTCCAGACTTCTTTCCAGAACAGCTGACCTAGCTCACAATTCTACCTATAGCCTGTTAATGTATCTGATTTTTCCAACCCCTTCCAGCATTTGTCATTTTTCTTTTTGGATCAGTTTTGGCAATTAAACAGTTGTGAGACAGAACCTCAGATTTGCTTTAATTTTCATTTCTTTAATTATTAGCGATTTAAGGAATTTTTATATGGTTGTTTTAGAGCTTAAATTTCTTTAAAAACATCTATTCATAGTTTTTAACTACTTATCAATTGGTGAATGGCTTTTATTCTTAAATTTCAAACAGTATACTATATATCTTATAAATGAAATCTTTGTAAACAAACACAAGCAATCCTGCCACACTTCCCCCACTTACCTTCTTTCCTTCTAATTTTAGCTGAATTAGTTTTGTTTATGTTTTATTCCAGGTCTTCCTGATTCAAATACCAGCATCATGCTGCTCATTAAGAACTTAAACATAATCATACAGCTAGTATAAAAGACAACATATAAATTCATATTTTTTCTGACTATAGATCTACTTTTATGTTTTGATGCCTATAGATGTCCTCTGAAGTCCCCTCCAACTAATTCTATACAACTTTTTTCTCAATCTGCTTTTCCATTCTTATTTCTTTCCTTTCCCAACAAATCCTAAAGTAACATATGAAATAGATGAAGTACAATAAAAGTTGAGGAGTGCTCAAAGTTGGTGGAACATAAGTAGGTTAATGAGACATTTTCAGGATTGCAGTTGAAATATATTCTGCACTGAACTGTGTGAATGGGATGCTTGGCTCATGGTTAGGCTTAGTATATTTGCTTGGTTTATAGAGATTGTATTCAGAATTCAAATCTTACCTCTTCCACTTAATATTTGTGTGATCTTGGGCAAGTAACTCAAATCTGTACCTCTAATTTTTTCATCTGCAGGAAAAAAAAAGGATGCACTAGAAGACTTTGAATAATCTTTTTCTTTCTTGATCTATAAGTCTGTGTCAGGAGATGCCCATCAATTTGGAAATGGCTGAACAAATTGTAGCATATGTTTGTGATAAAATACTGTTGTGCTATAAGACATGAAAAGCAAGAAGCTTTTAGGAAAACCTGGGATGATTTACATCAATTGATGCAGAATGAAGTGGGCAGCACCAAGAGAACATTGTACACAATAACAGCATATTGTATTAAGATCAACTGTGAGTGATTTAGTTTTTGAGCCACACGACGACCTAAAATATTTTTAAAAGAAAAATAGTTTCCAAAAAGGAAACTAAGTCTGAGTGCAAGATGAAACATCCTTTTTCCCCCTATATTTTTCTTGGGTTTTTGTTTGTATTTTTTAACAGGCTAATATAGAAATATATTTTACAAAACTGTACTTGTATGCTCTATATAAAACTGCTTGCCTTCTCAATGAGAGGTGAAGGGAAAGAGGGAGGAAAAAAATTCAGAATTAAAATTTTTAAAAGAATGTCAAAAATTTTACATGTAATTGAAAAAAGAGTGACTAAAAAAGTTATCAATGTAAGTTTATTTGATTTAAAAAAGGAAGGAAGGAAGGAAGGAAGGAAGGAAGGAAGGAAGGAAGGAAGGAAGGAAGGAAGGAAGGAAGGAAGAATGGCGCAACTAGTTGGTGCAATGGATAGAGCACCAGCTCTGAAGTCAGGAAGACCTGAGTGTCTGGCTTCAGACACTTAACACTTCCTAGCTGTGTGATTCTGGGCAAGTCACTTAACCCCAATTGCCTCAGAGGAAAAAAAAAAAAAAAAAAAAAAAAAGAAATGATGGTATTCTATAAATGATTCCAGATAAGATAAATCAGAATCCCATATATCAGAACCAAAGTTCCTGGGGCAGAGCCAGTGTTCTGGGGAAGGAAGAGACTTGATGGAGTATAAGTGACAGAGTTTGGAAATAGCCAGGAAATGGCAAGGTTAGAACTAGGGACAGAGTTAGGATTTGTGGTTAATGTTGAGATCTTTGTTTAGAGTAAAGCTTTGAAACTGGTGATTAGAAAATGTGTGGAGATTTAGAAAGTATAGGCAAGATTAGAAAATTTGGGGCAATTCTAAGGTATTGGGGAGAAAATAAAGTTAGAATTAGAATTACAGAGGGGTGTGTGCATGTGTATGTGTGTCTTTTGTGTGTGTATATGTTTATAAGGGAGACAGACAGAGACAAAGAGGGAAAGAGCAAGAGAGATACAGGCACAGAGACAGAAATAGAATCTTGTATTTGAGCTTGGTTAGAGCTAGAAGGCTGAGCAGAATATTGCAGAAGCTCTGAAGGAAAATTGACCCTCTATGTACTTCATAATAGACCTGTTAGCTCTCCTTTCCGATCAACTCTGGACATCATAGCAATTCATAAAAAATGTTATTTGCAAGCACAACAGATTTGGCATTGCCAACTGCAGCTGCTAATTTTTCCCAATCAGCATTCAAAAAAGCAATTTGTTTCCATGGTTTTCATTCTGTGGCCTTTTTGAGGGGTAAAGTGTGTGTGCATGGGGGAGGGTGTGTGTGTGTGTGTGTGTGTGTGTGTGTGTGTGTGTGTGTGTGTGTGTGTGTGTGTGTGAAACAGAGACAAAGTTCCAGCTTTTGTTTACAACATAAAAGGATTGAACATAGTACATGCAATATGCACACATATCCCTACATGCACACAAATCCCTACACACACACATACAGAGAGAGAGAGAGAGAGAGAGAGAGAGAGAGAGAGAGAGAGAGAGAGAGAGAGAGAGAGAGAGAAAACAACCCCTGTGTTGGAAAGAGACAGCAACCACTATTGCTAATCAAATCCTTTTTACCACAAACCACAACATTTCATTGAAAATTTATGCCTAATAAACCTCACATCAGTGGGCCACTAATTTTAGGAGACTACTAATTTAAGGAGGTCACATTCTGATTCTTCCTACCTTCTCCCCAAACAAACCCCATATCCAATTCTCTAGTCCAGGCTCAAACCAGGTAAATAAATGTAATTTGGCTTGCAATGACTTATCAGTTACATAAACTGTCAAAACTTCAAGGACCTTTAGGAAGACTCAGATTCTTTTATTTTTGTCATTGCATTTCTGATGTCTTTCACAGAACTTGACACTTGGGAGGAGTTTAATAAATGTTTTATTGATGGATGAACAACCCCTTTATTTTTAAGAAAAGAAAACTGAAGTTCAGTGAATGAAATTATTTGCTATCAAGGTCAGATCCACAATAAGTGACTAAGCTAGGATCAGATCCTGTGTCTCTAAGATCAGATCTTGGGTCTCCTCATTGTTCTGAAGTGCTCATCACTTCAGCTCTCAGTACCACCCACACTCATTGTCAAAGCCAAGGCCTTGCCCTCCACTCCTTCTCATATCTGTGGGTTTCCTTTAACTAGAGTTCAACTAATCATGGGTATTTATTACCCACAATATAATATAGTAGAGAGATCATTGAATTTGGAATCAAGATAGACCTTTGTTCAAGTCTTCCATAGATTATTACAAGCTATATAACTCCAAACAAATTACTTAACCTTTGGGGGCCTCAATTTCCTCATCATAAAATAATGATGTTAGATTTAATGACACATGGCATTAAATCTATGACCCAATGAACTTGTGTCTTACACCATACTTGGTAATATTTTCAGGTGACTCTCAAAGACTGAAAATTTTAAGCCCCAGTTTAGCAGACATTAAACAACTAATGTATATAAAGTTTAATACTGGAAATTTGGGAAATAAAAGATAATTAGTCTAAATAAAACTTGGTTGGTCCATGAGGGACCCTTATGGAATTTGTAATCTCAGAGATAGGGATTTAGAATCATAGGAGTTAGAGAAAGAATGCATTGTCAAACTGTTCTAAATCAATTTCCTAATTTTGCAGATGAGAAAACAGGTCCAAAAAGATTAAGTGATTTCTCTGAGATTACATCAGTAGCAAGTACTAGATTTGAATTCAAACTCCAACCTGGATTTTAAATTCAAGGCAGCATTTTTTTTTAAAGCATTTTTATTGTCTTTCAAATTTGACTCAGCTCAAAAGATTATGCATTTCAAGCTGTGACCTTAAGGGTTACCTAGTCCAAACCTCTCATTTTATAGAGGAAGAAAATGAAACCCACTTAGATTAAGCAAATTATCCAAAGTCTTTTAAGTCTTATATTCATAGAATCTCAGAGTAGGAATCATTATGCTTCCTTTGTGCAAGTTTTGTGATATGTGCTAGAACTCATCACCTATTTTCTTCTTTTGGCTAGGTGGTCTATGTATATGTCAACCTTAATATTGTGTTTACATTCCAAGCCACATGTTCTCTACTATATTCTTGTTTTCCAGTTCATAGACACAGAGGTTTGTTGCCCTCATGTTTAACTTACCCTATCACCTTTTTGTTATTATTGAAACTCTGTCACCTAATCTCCCCTATCTGTTTTCACCTTCCCTTTTCTTTCCTTATTTATCCCCATCTCTATCTTCATCTCATTCAAACATTCTTGCTCATATAGTTTGCACACCACTACTTTCATCAGCTTGTTTTTCCTCTAGAAAATGCCAATGAGAACTAACTCACTGATCTTCTGAAGACCCTGACCCCAAGGGTCATAATCATTTTGATTGATGGTCCCCTGAGTAAAGCTATATTCTCTGATAGTATGAGAAAGGAAATTCTTCCTAGAATTTAAAACTGGAAAGAATTTCAAAGGTCATCCAATCCATTCCAACTCTCTTTCCCCTCAACCGAAAAGGGTAAATGATTTACCAGCTCATATATGATATAGGTGTAGAGCCAAGATTCTGATCAAGGATTTAAACCTGGTTCTCTACTCTTAATCTAGTGCAGTGGTCCTCAAACTTTTTAAATCGGGGCCAGTTCACTGTCCCTCAGACTGTGGGAGGCTGGACTATAGTAAAAACAAAAACTCACACTCTGTCTCCACCCCCAGCCCATTTGCCATAACCAAGTGGACCACATAAAGGTCCTCAGTGGGCCATATGTGCCTTAGTTTGAGAACCCCTGATCTAGAGTTTGGTCTACCATATAATTTTCCTGTTCATAACCTTTTCTCTTTCTGACTCATGTTGAACTATAGATAGTTATGTATTGTAAAGATATACATGTAGGGCCCTGCTTCTTGATTCAACAACATTCATTAAGCCTTTTTAAAGTATCTGTTCCAAGCAGAGCACCATGCTAAGTCTAAAGGAAGATCACAATTGTACTAAAATTTAGCGTGAGAACTCATGAAACTTTCATTCAAGAAGGAGTATAAACCAAAAACATAGATAAGTTAAATATGTACATATGTGTATGTGTATACATTTGTATACACACATATGCATACACATATAGATCTATTCTTATATATATATATATATAAATATATATGTACTTATTTTATATACATATATATTTTATATACATTTTATGTCATTTTAAATACATATGTACATATATATATGTAAATATATATATATACATATATATATGTATATATATATATATAATGACAAATGTATCACAAATGTGCAAAACTTAAAGCTTTTTGAAATACCTGGGAGAAAACTGCTTTTACAAACTAGGCTTACTAAGGGAAGACTTCATAGAGGGGGTGACATTTGATCTGAACTTTAAGAATGAGAAGTACTAGATAGAGAAGAGAGGAGAAAAGGACATTTCAAGCATAGGGAATGGTTTAGAATTTGTAAAGTAAGAATTTCCTTAAATACCTATACAAAGTGACTAGCCTATCTCCAGATTTGTGGGATACATTGATTCTGGACCTAACCATTTTCAAAACTTTGCTTACTCCCCATTCCCAATTCCCAGAGAGCACTTCTCTTCCTAATTATAGCTACTCCTTTCAGGTCTTAACCTGGCAGTGTGTGATAGGGAGAAGGGCAACCCCACTGAACTGGTTTACCCAATTTCTAGTTTCCAATGACATTGTTCACAGAATCCAGGCTTGAATGTCCAAGAAACTCATCCTTATATTGGTTCCAGCACATCCTATTCCAACTATTAAACTCAGAGTTCCTTAAGAGTTGAGATTTTCTCCCATTTTATATCCCTAGTGCTCATCACAGTTCTTGACATATAGTAGGCATTTAATAAATTCCTATTGTTTGTCATGAAATGGAATATGTCCTGTCTACATGGGATGATCTTCAAAGTCGCTAGTCTGCCCTCTTTCTTGCTCTAAGTGTGACTGATCCAATAAGCCACTTCCGGTACCCAGTACTTACTCCCCAAACTGTGTTATACAGAATTCCCCTGTGATCTGGATGATTCCTCATCAGGGGTATCAGGAAAAAAAACAGCAGTAACAACAATACAAAGTCCCTACAACAAAACAATTGCAATCCATCTCCATGGCCACTTGAACATCAAGTGTTTATAATTAAGGTGTCACTGCAAACTGGAGAAGGATTACATATTTTAATTATGGAGTGGGCTTTTTTCCTACCTCCTCTCCATTCTTAACATAATTACATCTGCAGCCTACTAGTTCTGGGACCATTTCATTTTAGAAGCTAAAACAAGGTTGTACACCTGTGTTGGTGGAGATTTGTGTCATTGGGAGAGTTAAGCAATGATGACAACAGCACTAATAATAATGATGATGATGATAATCAGTGTAAGAATAAGAATAATAAATAACCATAAAAATAATAATTCCCTGAAATTACATCATTCTTATTGAGAGAGTAATGGACAGCAGTGACCAAGATGGGAATTGTCAGCCTATGTGATATACATCAGCCACTTTGTGTGCCCAGAGACCACTTCAGGAACTGTAAATGTCCGACAAGGGCCCTGAAATGGTAGTGAATTGGGCTCTGATGATACCATTGATTGGGTTAACATGCTGGTTAGTATAATGTAACTGCTACTATAAATCTAATAAGTAGCCAAATTTGCATCAGCCCTACTCAAAAGTGCTGTGATGATCAGCTTGGCACAGCCAGTGGCAAAGCAAGTGAGTCTCCTTTCTGTTCTGATATGACAAGAAAGCAAAGTATTAGAAATGTTAACATTCTTTCTACTGGAAATATTTCAGTGCAGATGGCACTGACCATTGAACTATGCCAAGCACAAGTATGGATGAAAAAGGGAGAAAATAGGAAAGCTGTTTTATGCATGTCATAATGTAATTGGAAGCACTTATTATTAGTTTTAAATAAGGATTGATACTACTATTTGGCAGCAATATCCTAGGATTATAAATTGAAAATGACCTCAGTAGTCATCCAAAGCAACCCTCTCATTTTATAGATAAGGCAACTTGAGGTTAAAGGTCATTCACTTAGTGCTCATCATACAATTAATGTCAGAGTTGGCACTTGAACCCAGATCTTTTTTTATTCTAAATCCAATGCTCTATGCCTTAGCAACATCTGTTGCAGATAAATATAGTGTGATCATACAAAATAACTTCATTATTAAGTCAGGTTGGATGCAGAACAGCTACCAAACAATGAAATTGATGCCAAAAAAATAAAAACATCTGTTGAATAATTTTGAGAAGGAGATGGATATTCTTTGAACGGAATTTTGACAAAGCCCCTTTTTGAGTTTGATGTCACAAAACCAATTAATAGACTGATTATGTCAAAAGAATAATTTTAATAAGAAAGTATCTGTTATAAACAACATCAATCAACACATTTTCTCACAATATTTGTCAGAGATTGTAAAAACAATTTCAGAACATTGACCTTTGACACAGTAAGAAACTTAGGAACAAAGATGGGGTTGAGTAACAGTAATTATAGAAACTTTAAAATTAAGTAATTAGATAAGAGAGAATCTTAAGAGGAAAAATTGTGGAACTTTTCTAAATTTTGATTTGTAGAGTGAAATTTAAAAAAAAAATAAGTTGGACCAAACAAAACAGAAAGCTTCTATGTTGTGGATAAAATGAATGGTAGAATAGTTATCAAGGATAGTGAGGGAATCCTGGGATCTCTGAAAACATTTAAAGCATCCAGGCTGGATAAGATTCATAATTATTGGACCAAATATTTCCTAGTGGTGCATCAAATACCATCAAAGCATCTTATCACTTTTCTCTTTCACACCAGTTTTATTTATTATATTTATTGTTATTATTTTTGATGAGGTAATCAGAATTCAGTGACTTGCCCAGAGTCACACAGGCAGCAAGTGTCAAGTTCCAAAGTTACTGTTCTATGCATTGTGCTATACAGCTGGCCCACTACTTAGCTTTAAAAGGAAAGAATCATGTATTTATTACAAAAATGTGAGCATAGCAGTGACTCCTACAAAGATAAGACAATTATATTTTACTTACTTTGTAAAAAAAATCCATCACTTGTGTGACTCAGCTCTCTCCCTGTCAAAAATCTACAAATACCAGAGAATAGTACATGGGTTGTGAGAAAAAAGGTCATACCAAAAATTTCCTAAGGGCATAAAGAACAACTAATTATCCATCCTGTCAGTATTTTGAAAAAAAGCACCTGGAAGTATTGTAACATTTATACTACCTTTAATTATCACAAAAGCTTTGACTCAGTTCTGTACTCATGACTTAGTCATGTACTACAAATAGAGGAAATATTTCTAAGCATCGTGAAAATACATATTTGATACCTACATGGGAAATTCTTTTTTACATAAAACATGCTACCATTGTAATAATGTCAAGAAAAAAATGAAATAAAATGCAGCATATTCCAAGGAAAAAAATGTTTTCAGCCTATAATGGTTCTCTGCCCAGTCTCAAAGTCATCATCATTAGCTCAGAATAAAACTTAATATGGTTTTCAGATTAGAGAATGAGATATATCAAAACATCTTGAAGAATCATTTGATATGGGTGGGTTACATTAAGTTACACAACTCCATTTTTAAACCTAAACACATTAAAGAGCTACTTCCTTTCATGAAAACTCTCTCCAACTATGTCAAAATGTCATTTGGACTTGATAATTATAAAATTTCCAGTGTGTTCCTAATTAGAATAAAGACTAAAGGTTTTGAGATTCAATGTGGAGATCAAGTTTAACTAGTATGTAAATATGATATTTGTAAATTACTTGGAGCTAAAAGCTCTCAAGAAGAAAAATGAGGCTGTATATGGTAAGTTACTAAATGATATCCTGAAGTCAGGATTTAATAGAAAGGAAACATCACAGTTAAAACCCATACAATATCATTCTTAACTTGCATAACTTTTGGCTTGTCAAAATGGAAAAAAAATGGATCTAGAAAATGTCCAAAAAAGAATATATAGATTGTTGTCAAAATACGGGGCTCCTCACTGCATGATTAGGAAGATGGACATTTCTTCCATGGGATGTACAGCTTTCAAAAGATAACATAGAAGAAATTAAAACTTCATGGGAACAACATGAATTAAATTTCATTCTTATTATTCTATCTGCTGCTGGGTTTCTTCCAAAAATACTTTGTGAGGACATAGAAGATGAGCTTTTATCTTAGTAATCATGTAATAAATTAAATATTACTTAAAATCAATTAATTATTTAACAACTAATTACTTATCATCTATGTAATGGTTCCCTTCAATAAATATGATAGCTAGATCTCAAGAACTGCAAATAATGAGTAGTCACATAGATTTGAATTTGCACTATTCAGAATTATAATTATATAAAATAATGATAATTGATTCCAGGCCAAAAGAAAAAATGCAATGTGAATTTAAATAATGCAACCACTGGTAAATTTATTATTCACACTTCTCAGGATCTTGTTAAAAACAAAATGAAACAAAAGTCATAATCCAGTGATATGAGTCAGAATTCCTGGTTCCTAGCTCTGGCTCTCTCTGAAGTAAATTGCTTAGTATTTCTAGGCTTCAACTTCCTCATCTGTAAAATGAGAGAGATCTCTTAGGTTTCTTCTAGCACTAGAATACTGTTCTGACACTGAAGTGAAGCAAAGAACCAGCAGATTGGAAGGACCTTAGAGGCCATCCAGTTCAATCTGTGCCTAGTTGATAAATATCTGCTATAACATTCCCCCACCACATGGTCATGCAGCCTTCACTTAAAGATGTCTAATGACAGAGCGCTCACTACTTTCTGCTGCATATCCTAACATTTTTGGAGAGATTTAGTGGTTAAGAAAATATTCCTCACCTTATTTCAATTTGATCCTATTGCTAAGTAAGGACTGAGTGCCATTTTCTAGTCTTGATTTATTTGTGTGCTGCTTTCTCTCTTGATCCAACAATAAATACCATTTTATAAACTGTATAGTGTTTCTAGGTTTTTTTTTTTTCTTTCCATTTTTTTTTTTAAGTCTGGAGTAACTAATGAATTAAAAATGATAGGGAAAATATCTGACCATGTAAAAGAATTATCTTGTATGGAAAGTAAAAGTTGTTGAAAGCCTTGAGGCTGATATAAACTTATTTAAAATTCTAAAGCTATATGGAACTGCTATTCCCTTAGAGGGATGAATATATGAGGCAAGGTGAGACAGATTACATTGCCACAGTTTGGGATTCTATGTTGTATTTCTACCTTCAGTATACACAGAACAACATCCCTAATAATAGGTTAAATTGGAGCACTCCTGCTAATAATTCATCAGAATGTTCATGTTTCTTTGTTTTAAAGAGTGTTAACACATTCCTAAATCTCACTTGATTAAATCCAATGGAAGAAAAAAACCCACCAAATATATCTCTGATTATGTGATGGGAGTCAGTGGGAATAAAGGAAGCATTCAAAGACCACTTTGCTAAGGGATGCTTATACATGCAAAAATAGCCCATGGGTATGTGGTGCTTTTGTTAATTTAAAAGAAAAAGAAAATGACAAAATAAAGCCAATGTTTTAAATCTGGGTTCTTTTGAATTAGCTGCTGAGAGCCTCCTTTCAGGAAAAGAGACCATTTGAAAATTTGTCTTCTTATCTAAAATTTGTCCAATAAAACTTGCCCGAGTGCAGAAAAAAAGCTCATTGAAGACTTTTTTAAACAGTAAATTAGTTTATTTTTTAAAAGCATAGTATAGAGCAGATATGCTGTGAAAAGAAAATTAAACTGGAAGGTTCAAGACATTTTTTTTTTACCAGAATTGCCACTAATTTATGTTGGTGAAGTCTTTTTTTCTTCTCTAGAACTCAGTTTCCTCTAGAAGTGAAGGCTTTGGTTGCTCTAATTTTTTTTTTTTTATTGATTCTATGATCTAATGAGTTAAAATATATAAAGGCAATTAGAAAACATTAATTTAAAGGATTGTTGAAAAGCAATTAAAAAAATAAGCAGCTACTTTTGACAAAAAAAATAAAGGAAGGAAGGAAAAAGGGAAGGAGAGAAGGAAGGAATGAAGGAAGGAAGGAAGGAAAAAGGGAAGGAGGGAAGGAGAAAAGAGGAACAGAAGGAAGGAAGGAAGGAAAAACTCTAACCATAGTGCAAGTGTTCTAGTAATGAAACTCCAGTTTCAGAACTTCCTGTTCTTGGTTTGAGAAAGTAACTTTTCTGCTTTCATTTACAAATCGAGGCATGGCTAATCTATACAGGCAAAGCCAGACTATTGCACAGTAAACCACCAATCATTTATAGAAGTTAAATTAGCTTCATGCATGGCTTCAGGCTGTACCTACTTCTGTCTGGAACTGAGCTCCCTGCTCTCATTAAGGCTGCAGGGTTGAGATGTTTCTGTTGGGACTAAGCTTCTTTTTAACAGAGCCGGTGTTTGATATGTTACCATGGCAGGGAAAGACGGCATCCTCTAGGTTTCAGCTCATCCTATGCTCTGAAAAACTCTTGGGCAATTTGTTCAATAGCATTGCTAGGTCATAATGACAACAACATCTTGGGTCAGTGAGTACCTCCACATCCATAATCTCATTTAATCCTCCCAACCTCCTGAATTAGTGAAGTAAATAGGGTTATCATTATTTTAAAGATAAGAACACGAACTCCCAAAGACTTTAAGTGACTTAGCCAATGTCATACAGCTATAGTAAGTGAAGAGAGACTCTTAATTATTAGTGCCCTACTCTCTCCTGGCAGGAAACTAGATGGTTCAGTGGATAGAGTACTAGCCCTGGATCAGGAAGAATTTAGTTAAAATCCAACCTTAAATACTTACTAGCTCTCTGACCCCTTAGCAAGTTTGTCTTAATGCCAAGAAAATCCCATGAACAGTATTGGCGTACTATTTCCATGGAGTCACAAAAGATAGGTCATGGCTCAATAACCTATTCTTTCCATTATGCCATCTCATTTAGTGTCTATTCAGATCTCATGTAACATTTTTGTGAGGGAAGAGTAGAATGAATCAATCAATTAATCACTAACCTTACTTAGAGTAACTGACTTAATCCAGATAAAACATCTCTGTTGGATCAGCCAAACAGTTAAAGGCATTAAACTCAGAGTGAAAAACCTAGTTAATCAAGTTGGGAGGGAGAAAAGTGCTTCAAGCCATTGGATGAAGTGAAATGATGCTACACAGCAAATGTGTTAGGATTAGATAAAGAGACTCAGTGCCATCCTATGGGGCTTACATAAAGTAGTAAAATAATTTGGGTTGCAGCATTTGGTTGTTGGTCCAGCTCAATGATAAAAGCAATTGAAACCAATCAGATGAAAAGGTTCCTGAAGGTGAATTCCTGGTGGAAGGGAGTGGTAGACGGAAGATCTACCTCCATTCCATTAGCTTGTAAACTTTTTAGCGCTTGATATGCAACTTATCTGTGTGGTAGTATATCCCCCATGACAGCAGTACCTGCACTGGGAGCTAAGGACAAACTTGATAGATCGAGGAAAAGTAGTTTCAGGACTTTATAAGGAACCCAATAGAAAGGCATAACATAGCTAAAGGGAATGACTATGAGGTTACCACAAAATGAAAAGGTTTTATTTTATATCTGAACATTTTTTCTTCCCTGGCTGTACTACTTTGGAACTTCTCTGACAGTTCATGCCCCAGGAAGCTCATTATTGGGAAAATGGATCATCCTGTAAGATCTTTTCAGCCATGGACTCTGCCTCATCACTGCTCTCTGCTTTTTTGGAGGGGGCCCATGAACTCCAACTCATGGGTTGAAGGAACTTCAGCTAACATATCTCCTTGTTTTTCATCTTCTTGTACTATCTAGATACACTACTTCTGACTGATTTTCTATCCCCCCAACATTCAGCTTCATTTTTGTGCTTTGTCTACCTTCATTAAATTATAGACTTTTTTGAGGGCAGGGATGGTATTTTTTTTTTCTTTCTTTCTTTTTGTTGTTATAGATTTTCATTCCCAGTGCTGAGCAGAGAATTTGACACTTAGTAGGTACTTAATATATGTTTATTGACTAATTGACTAATTAAGAACTGTGAGTCACCCTTCTTCCACATTCTAAGCTTGAACCCACTTTGCACTGTGTGTACTGGCTAGATAGTTTCCCACATACTTTTTGGGCGGATATTTTATGACAACTATTATTCTTCTTCTACCTTATTAAATCTCATTTCTAAAAACTGAGTCTATCTGGATAATTGATTTCAATTACTAATGAGAGAGCATCCTGGTAGGGCCTTATGAAATAATTTTGCTAAAGTAACAATCTCTTCTTCCAGTCTCTTAGAATTATTCCTAGAGCTCTAAAGGGACAAGTCACCATAAGTTCTTTGGGGACCCTAAGATTATGAATAAGAATTTGGGAGAGTAAATCTAGAGCATGGAATAAATTTTGTTTGCACCCCTCTTATAAGGCAGGGCAACATAGGGAAAGAATGACAAATTTAGAATCACAAGATACTTGAATTCCAATATTAGGTCAGTGCCAAATGGATGTGTGTTAATTACAATGGGAAAAAAACAAACAAAAACAAAACAAACAAACAAAAAATACTGGTTCTGGAGTCAGAGAATCTAAGTTAAAATGCTGCTTCTAGCTGTTATCAACTAGTGATATCAGGTACTTAACCTGCTTTAGCCTCAGTTTCCTTATCTATAAAATGAGGGATTAGACTAGCTAAACTTTGAAGTCCATTTAAGCTCAAAATTTAGGGCAAGTAATTTAAACTCTTTGAGACTCAGTTTCCTCATCAGAAAAAGTAATATTTAATACCTGTAGAAGTTGTGTTGTGTTTGTGAGGGATAGAAAATCCTATCCAAAAATGATTACTCAGAGATCACTCATAGAAAAGCAGAATTATTTATTAGAATCTTGAGAAGCGGACTCCATCCTGGTCTGTGAGCCAGATTCACAGCAGGAGAGAGCCACTCCCTTGAAAATGTTCACAGCTTTTATACATTTCAGACAAAACCTCCAAAATCCCACCCTCCATAAATTGTGATTGGTCATACAAGTCTGCACCCCACTATTTGGTCAGTGGAATGCAGCCCACAAGGTGATTTGCAGCCTCTTTGGCCATGTGTATGTGTTCCCAATCTCTTCTTTGGACAATGGAATGCAGCCTAGGCCTTCACATGACTCGGGCCTATAGGTCTGGTTTACGTTAGCTAGCAGTCTCTGATCAATATGTGCTTAATCTGTAAGTTCTTCACCATATCTTACTCCACACATGTTGAAGATCAAAATAGATAACATCTTTAAAGTGTTTTGTGAATCTTTAAACCCCTCATAAGAGTAAGCTTCAAATTAACCATGTATGTCTCTAAACTCCTAGCACAGTACTCTGCACATAATAGGTACTTAGAAAATGTTTGTGGCATTCAATTGAATATAGCTTTTATTCAACCTAATTGCAGGAAAGTATTTCTAAATTTATGGGGAATCTGAATTGAACACATTTGCAAAGAAAGATACTTTTGTTAATTCCAAAGTCATGCCATGATTCTCAGATGAACTGGTAAGTGCTGTTCTGGAAAAGTCCTTAGAGAACCTACTTTAATGTTACATAAGAACCATTCGTAGTGAGCAAAATATTTATATGACAGAAAGGGATGGATTGGTCATACTGCTTGAAAACAGTTGTTCTCTTAACTAGGTTAAACACATTCTCCCCTCCCCCCAGCCTACCCCCACAATCTAATTTTCATTGTTCATTTACTCAGCAAACTCTTTTTTCTTAGATGGTACAGAGATAAATCTCGGCCCAATCCTGATGTGTGGGAATGATCATAAATCCCAGATCATTGAAATCTAAATTAATGAGTTTTACTGTAGTGAGAAGTTGCTTTCCCTGGAGTTAATGGAGAGAAATTCAGGAGGGCTCTATTAGAATGTCATCTTTTAGCCAGAGACAACATGGCATAATACATTTTGATTTGAGCTCCTCCACCCACATGCTACCAAATGTATTAGTGTCTATGGGTGCGTGAGTGTGTGTACTTTCTAAGTGGTCAATCATGTCCACAATAGCAAGAGTGCTCCCAGAGAAGAAAGCAAAGGGTTTTATTCATTCTTTAGAAAAGGAACTAGCATCCCCTGCAGATTCTAGTAGTTCCTACAACATACATTTCCCAGCCCAACTCTGAGGTTCTGTCTTGAGCCTCTGCCTTGGTCTTTTTGTCAGCTGCTATTTTTTCATTCCCAGTTGACATCTCCTTAGCGCCTCTTTCTCCCTCAAGACTCTCTTTCGCTCTCATCTGATAACTCCTTGGTGCTACTCTTTCAACAACTGTTTCAGACTTCTCCAACTCTGGAGGTTTCTCTAGTTTTTGCTTTAGCAGCTAAGGCTTTATAATTTCAGAGCTCTCTCATAGCTACCATATGTTTTTTTGCTTTTATTTTTGCTCTCATTAAACTATGGCAGAAGATGAGTGCAGGATATGGTAAAAAGTATATTGGTATTGATGTTGACTTTGCTCTATGACCTCAGACAATTCACTTATCTCTTTTGAGTTGATTTTTCTCACTAGTAAAAGAGGTTGTTCTAGTTGGTTTCTAGAGTCCCTTCTTCTAAATCCCACAATGAAAGTTAGAAACATTTGTTTCAGTTGTATCTATGTCATTGAACCCCATTTGGGGTTTTCTTGGCAATGATAGTAGAGTGGTTTACCATTTCCTTCTCCAGTTCCTTTTATAGATGAGGAAACTGAGGCAAACATGGCTAAGTGGCTTGCATAGGGTCACACAGCTAGTAATTATCTTAGGCCAGATTTGAACCCAAAAAGAACCTCCTCATTCTAGGTCTGGCACTCTGTTCAGTGTGCCACCTAGCTGCCCTAGAAATATTTAATAGGGGCCATCTCCTTGTCTGATTTATGTCACTGTTTCTTATAACTGAGCAGTATTCTTCTATCCAAAAACCCCTAGTTTTTCTAGCCATCCTCCAATTAATAGGCATCTATTTTGCTTTCAGTTCTTTGCTACTGCAAAAAGAGTTTCTATAAATATTTTGCTGTGTATGGTATCTTTCTGCTTATCTTTGCCTTCCTCAATACTTTTTTTTTTTTTTTTAATTTACATATGAAGGTGAGGAATGAAAAGATAACATGTTTTACTCCAGGTTACCCAGCTAGCACCAGAGATAATTTCCATTATTCCTTCTCTAGAACTTTTGTAGTTTTCTTCCTTAAAGTTTCCTTCCCTTGAAAAACAAATATTTCTTGAATATCCCTCTCTTTCATGTCTGCAATTACTCAATAACTCATAGATCAGCCATGGGGGGAGTGTGCCTATCACTGAGGAATGGAAGCATAGTTTTTTGTCTCTTATCTCTCCCAATTCATTAATTGTTCTACTTGAATTGACCTTAAATGTTCTAGACCCAAAGTAACATACATGATACTCAATCAACAAGGAGAATTTTATTAAGCAAGCCAGAATAAGAAAAATGATGATTGTTTTACTTATATAGTATTCTATTTTCAATAGTATTTTTCATAGCAAAAATGTTTGTAGTAACTCATTTTTGCTAGTGGCAAAGAACTGGAAATTGAGTGAATGCTCATCAGTTTGGGAACTGCTAACTAAGTTACGGTATATAGATGTCAGGAAATATTATTGTTCTGTAAGAAATGATGAGCAGGCTGATTTCAGAAAAGCCTGGAAAGACTTACAGGAACTGATGCTGAGTGAAGTGAACAGAACCAAGAGAATATTGTACACTGTAATAACAAGATTATGTGATTATCAACTATGATAAACTTGACTTCTCAGTAATGTGACTCAAGATAATTCCAATAGACTTATGATGGGAAATGCCATCTACAACCAGAGAGAGAACTATGGAGACTGAATGTGGTTCAAAGCATAGTATTTTTGCCTTTCTTTGCTTTGGTTGTTTGCTTTTTCTTTCTCACATTTTTTTTCACTTTTGGTCTGATTTTTTAATACAACCTGACAAGTATGGAAATATGTTTTAAAGTATTTACATATTTAACTTATATTGGATTGCTTGCTCTCTAAGAGAGTGGAGGTCAAGGTGAGAGGGATAAAAATTTGAAACATAAAATCTTACAAAATGAATGTTGAAAACTATGTGTATTTGGAAAAATGAAATATTACTGAGAAAAAAGAAATTAAAAATAGTTTTCTAGCTTACATCATTGAAAGAACAATGGATAGAGAGTAGAGGCTGAAGAGCAAATCCTTAGGAAGCCACAAAAATGTCACGGAATAAATCTTTACTATGTGTGTCACTTCTGTGGGCCTCAGTTTACTTTTCTGTAAATGAAAGGGGTTGAACTAGAGGACTCAAAATCTCTTCTCATTTTAATAGCAATGTGTGAAGTAGCAGAATGAATAGAATGCTAAGTCTGAATGAAATCAGAAAAATCTGAGTTCAAATCTAGATTCAAATATTTACTAGCTATGGGACATTGTGCAAGCCACTTAATGTCTCTGGCTCAGCTTCCTCAACTATAAAATGGGTATGATAATAACACCTACCTCCTAGTGTTGTTGTGAAGGTAAAATGAGATACTTTTTAAAACAAAATATTATTTTTTTATTTTCAATATTCTTTTTATTTTCAATTTTGAGTTCTAAATTTTCAACCTCTCAATTTCTTCTTCATCCACTGAGAAGGCAAGCAATACATCAATTATACATGGAAATCATGCAAAATAGATTTCCATTTTAGTTATATTTCAAAAAACAAGAAGAATCATGAAAGTGAGAAAATTATACATCAATTTGCTCTCAGAATTCATCAGTTCTCTCTGGAGGCAGATAACATTTTTTTCATCATGAAGCCTTTGGAAATGTCTTGGACCAAGGTATTGATTGGAGTAGCTAAGTCTACAGTTGATCATCATTACAATATTGTGGTTACTGTATGCTTCAATCTCCTTGTTCTTTTTAAAATGTATTTATTTTGAACTAAAGTAGAAAATAGGAGAAGAAAAAAACATTCTTATGTGCACAGCAGAATATGAGAGGATTCAAAATATAAAGCATAAATTTCCATTTCAAGAAAGCTTAAAAAATACTAAACATTGTGTTCACAACTGCCATCTTTTCATTGATTCCTTACAGGTTTTCTTTTGTTCTCTGATGTGTACTTTTTGCTTTATTCTTTTTTTCCCCTCCTGCCCCCAAGAATTCTACAATTAAGCATGGATAGATAGATAAATTTAGATATAGGCATGTATGATATATATATAGGTTTGTGTATATGTATATACACATATATACACACATAGATAAACATAGATATCCATAATCATACATATATATGCACAAATACATTTATAGGTATTTATATAAGATCATGCTATGCTTGTTTGTCCTATGTTTCTCTGAAGATGGGTAACATCTCCCTTCACAAATCCAAGTCTTTCCACATTTTAAAATCCTCCAGCTCATCATTTCCTACACCACAGCAGTATTCTAACCTTATTCTGTCTAGTTGTTTTGAATAGAGTATAACAATATGTATAAATATTTTTATAATGACATAATGTACTTTCCCTATTCTTATCTTTTGATTAAATTTATTTTACTTTGGGGGCAGCTAGGTGGTGCAGTGGATAGAGCACCACCCTTGAATTCAGGAGGACCTGAGTTCAAATGTGCTCTCAGACACTTAACACTTCCTACCTGTGTGACCCTGGGCAAGTCACTTAACCCCAGCCTCAAAAACAAACAAACAAATAAAAATTTATTTTACTTTAACATTGTTTGAGATCATGATTACTATTCCTATTTTTTTCATAATAAATTTTCCTACTGATCATTTTATATTTGTATGTATCTATTATTTCCTATCCCTCCTGACTCCTCTACTTTATTTTTACCCATTATCTTACCCTTTTCTTACTTATATTACCTCCTCCAAGGATCCCTTCCTTATCCCCCACCTTTACTCTATCACTCTTTATTCCTTTCCCATTAATCAACACACTCTTCTATAACCTCCCTTTACCCTATTCCCTCATCTACTTATTTCTTTATAAATTTCAAAGATTTTTATTCCCTTTTAAATGTATATTTTGTTCTCCCTTTAACCCAGACCTAATGTTAGTAAAGTTCCCTCTAAAAATCACTCCTTTATCCTCTTACCCCATTCTCTCCTCTCACCCTCTTGTCTCTTTCTGAAATTAGAAAACTTTCTAGATATATGTTCATGTACTTTTCTCCTCTCTAACCTATTCCCAATGAGAGTAGGGTTCCAGAACTACCAGCTTTTCTTCCAAATTTCACTGTATCAGTTCTTCCTCTTGCAACTTATTTGTATAATTACTATTCTTATTTTTCCTATATATTTTTGATTTTTAGAATCACATCATAGTTCTATCCCAATCTTAGACATAGGGGTTACATTTCCAGTAAAAAAAAAAAAAAAAAAAAAATCAAAATAACAAAAAACAAAACAAAACAAAAAAAAAACATAAAAAGTTTAACCTTATTGAATCTTATTTCTCTTGGATCTTGTATGTCAATTTTTTTTCTTCAATTCAGGTCTTTTTGCAACAAAATCCTTGAAGTCTGGCAATTGTCCTTTTTTATTCAGGTTTATGCTGAATTTTGGGGGTGTGTGATATTTTCAGCTGCAACTCCAGTTGTTTTGCTCTTCAATATATAATGTTCTAAGACCTGCAGCCTTTTAATGTAGCTGCTGTTAGGTCTTATGTGATTCTGATTGTGTCTCTGTCCAATTTTCCTGTTTTTTTCTCACTTCATTTTGCATCACTACATACACATCTTGCCCTGTTCTTCTGAAACTATTCCCCTTGTTACTTCTTATAGCACAATAATATTCTACCACAATCAAATCCTACAACTTGTTCCTCCATCCCCCAATTTATGAACATCTTCTTAATTTAAAATTCTTTGCTACCACAAAATGAACTGCTATAATTATGTACATTTCGATCCTTTACTTTTTTTATATGATCTCTATGGTATATAGACCTAATAGTCATACTTCTGGGTTCAAAAGGTATACAATTTTATAGCTCCTGGAGACTTGGAGCAGAGTGGTATTTTTCCATTTACTTCAATTTTATAGGTTACGTCATCTCATTCATATTTGGTTACGATCACTAACTATATTTTCTATCTCATTTTCTTCTGTTTCTTTTTTTTTTTTAATGCTGTCCTTTTTTAAGAGACTGTTTTGCTTCTAACCATTGTCTCCCTTAGTCTCTTCACCCTTTATCCTCCTTCCTACTTTCTCTTATTCCCTTCCTTTCCTATTTCCCTATTGGATAAGTTAAATTTCTACATAAAATCAAGTGTGGATATATTATTTCCAATTTAAACCACTTGTGATGAGAGTGAGGGTCAGTCATTGAACACACATACACACACACACACACACACACACTCACACACACATACACAGAGACACATTTTTCCCTTCAGCAGAAAAGTTGTTCTCCTTATGTGCCTCTTTTATGTAAAAAAAAAAAAAAAAAAAAAAAAAAAATTCTCCCTTCTGCTTCTCTCTTCCCACTTCTCCCAGTACATCTATCTCTCTTTCTCACTACTCCATATTTTTTTAAATGAATCCAACATAATTTACTTATATCCTCATTCTACATGTAAAGTTCTTTTGGCTGCCTTAATGATAGAGTTCTTAAGAATTTTATTGTATCATCTTCCTATAAAGGAATATAAACAGTTTAATTTAACTTAATGGAATCCCTCACGATTACTCTTTCATAGTTAGCTTTTTATGCTTCTCTTGATTTTTGTGTTGGAATGTCAAATTTTATATTCAGCTCTGATCGTTTCATCAGGAATGCTTGAAAGTCCTCTACTTCACTAAATATCCTTTTTCTTCCCAAAATATTATATTCAATTTTGAAGGATAAATGACTGGTTGTAATTCTAGATCTTTTGACTCTTAGGTTGCTATATTTCATGCCCTCTGCTCCTTTAAGATGAATTCTTTCCATTTTATCTTGTGTTTTTAAGATGGCAGTTTTTCTTGATAATTTTTTAGAATATGATGTCTAGGCTTTTTCTTTGATCATGATTTTCAGATAGCCCAATAATTATTTTCTCCATCTGTTTATCCAATGAGACATTTCACATGTTATTCTTATTTTTTTCATTGTTAAACTTTATTTTATTGTTTCTTGATGTCTCATGATTTACTATTTTCCATGTGATTGATTCAAATTTTTAAGGAATTATTTTCTTAAGTGAGCTTCCAAACCTTCTTTTCCTTCTGTTCAATTCTGCTTTTTAAAGAGATTTTTTTCTTCAGTGAATTTTTCTACCTCCTTTTCCATTTGGCCTATTCTGTCTTTTAAAAAGTTCTTTTCTTTTTTTCCCACGTCTTTTTTGTCCATGTAACAGTCCTGGGGAGCAGGTGCTATTATTATTTCTATTTTACAGATGGGAAACTGAAAATAATTTTTATTTTTTATATAATAATTTTTTTATTTTATCACATAATCTTATTGTTGCTGTGTATAATGTTGTCTTGCTTCTACTCACTTCATTTAGCATCAGTTTATGTAAATCTCTCCAGGCCTACTGATAATTTCTTATAGAACAATAATATCTTATTACATTCATATATCATCTTATTCATCCATTCCACAACTGATGCATATCCACTCAGTTTCCAGTTTCTTGCTACTACAAAAAGTTCTGCTACAAATATTTTTACACATAGGGGACCTAATTGTGAAGGTCTGAAGTTTTTGGTGCTTCCAGCATGATATGATCCTGCAAGAAGTGTAATTGCTGCTCTCCTAGTTTGTACTCTGGTCTTTACCCAGGAACAATTATTTAATTATTAGTTCCCTTCAGCTATAAGTGGTAGTGCTCCTCTTTGCTATAGACCTAATATCAAGGTCCTTGATCCCTTGTGATCAACCCCCAGTGTTCCTCTCTCCCATGAATCTGTGACCCATAATAGTCTACAGACAATAGAGTTGCCAAACAGTCACAGATTTACCCAGTACCAGCAAAGGGTCCCCTGTAATCTTCTTCTGACAAATTATCTAACCCCTTTACCATCTCTGGGCTGAAAGTTCCTGAAGCTGCTGTTGTTGTGTCTACAAGTGCTCTCTTAGAATGTGCTCTAGACTGGTGACCTCACCTACTGACATCCTAAGTTTTCTTAGGCTGGGAAAAAATGTCTCACTCTAGTCACTCCAAAATTTGATTTGAAGCATTATTTTAAAGTTATTTGGAAAGGAATACTGAGTGAGTTCAGCTAAGTTGCTGTCTCTAATATGTGATTTTTGGTTTCAATGCTCCAAAATGCTATAATTTATATGGTGTTTAGCACAGTGCCTAATACATAATAATTGTTATTTAAATGCTTCTCAGTATAGTAATGGTGTTAACTATGATCTTGTGATCATGTTTTAAATTCACATTTCTATTTCTTTTATTGGTTTTGTTTCTTTAAAAGTGCTTGCTTTACCACAAATCTGTAAGACAGAGAGAAGCCAGATTCATTATTATTGATATTTTTCAGAAGAAGAAAATGAAGACTGCAGATATGATGTGATTTGCTCCCAGGAAACCCAGGTTCACTAAGTGGCAAAGCTAAAATTTAAACTTATCTTTTGATTTCCTCTTTATACAGCCGGTCCCACAACCTGCTCCCAACCTCTTATATCTCTTGGAGACCTGGAGCAAGGTGGTATTCTATAGATACTCAGATTGGGAAATGAAGGAAGCTTGGAAAAGAATTTCTGGATCCTATGAAGATTCTCTCAACCATTCTGGCCAATTTTCTAATATTGGGGTCCCTAATGGGGTCTTAGTGCCAGGCTATAAAACCAGACAGTGCAAGGAGCAAGGATACCTCCCAGAAGAAGTGAAAGAAGACTCCTGGATACAGAGATCTTCATCTCTGCACATCTAGGGGCTATACGCTTATCTAGATTCCTCCCTAAATGAAAGCAATGACTTTTACCAACATGGAAAAGGGAATTCTACTTATTTCATTAGTGAATGAATCCAAGATGGAGAATTAACCCTTTTCTGCCTCATTAGTCGCTAAGCAGCAGCCAGATTAACAAGGATTGCAGAGAACATTAACTGTTATAGCCTCTTCCCAGATGGAGAGTCCGTATTGGCCAGCTCTGCAGCAAAGTCATGGGAACGGTGCCTGGGGATGCCGGGGTGGCTCAGTCACCCTAACAATGAAGATGCTGGCAGCTTCAGACTTTCAGCTCCTCTCCAGCTATGTTTAGGATCCAGGCTGTGGAGCTGCTCATTAAAACCTTGTGCACAAAGAAGGTTTTTAAGAGGCAGTCCATCTAAATAATGACAACATAAAACATTTTTTTTTAATTTGTGGGAGGGGAAGAAGAATTTAGTGGAGATGGAAAGATATTATGAATTCCACTGCCACTTCTCAGCCTATTTCTCGACTTTGAAATTTATGTTCAAGTTGGGCTTTGCTCACCTGGTATTGGGGAGGCACTGTCCCAAGCTTAAGACCTAATATTTTGTGCTGATATTTTAAGACCTAATTCTGAGGGTCTGAAGTTTTGGGGACTTTCAACATGATATGATCCTGACTATGTGACGCTCTCTAAGATTATAAACTTCAATGAAGGTATTGACCTGCATTGGTAAAGGTTCCTCACTAAAAAGATATCTATGGCAATAAACTTACAGACTTAATCTGTTACTAATAACATAGCTTACTTGGATATTGAACATAGTGGAAAGAACATTAGGCCTGAAGTCAGGAAATCTAGATTCAAATCTGGCTTTAGACACTTCCTAGCTGTGTGACTTTGTGCAAAGTCACTTAACTCTTAAAAGGAGCTGGAGAAAGAGATAAACCACTGCAATATTTTTTGTCAAGAAACTTTCATTAAGAGTTGGACACAACTAAAGAAAGATTGAACAAGAACAAACATATCACTTTATGACAGCCAAAAGGCTTTTCTTCCAATGTTCCTGCAAGGTGAATCTTATAGGGCAGGAGAGTAAAACTCAGATAGGAACAAACACCAGGATCTATATAAAAAGATCCCTGCAAAAGGCATATTGAATTAGTTTGAAAACATAGTTTTGTGGTTTTTTTGTATTTTTATTTATTTTAATAAATATTTTTCAATTGTATTCATTTATATATAAGGAAACTGAGGCAAACAGATTAAATTCCTTGCCTAACCAAGGTCACAAAGGTAGTAAATATCCAAGATTATATTTGAACTCTGGTCTTCCTGACTTCAGACCCGGTGCTCTATCCACTGTGCCACCTATCTATCTGCCCAAGTCATCCAACTGGCAGATATTAGAGCTAGGATTCAGGTCCCAAACTTCTGTTTCCTAAGCCAGTGTTCTTTATTGCACACACAATCTTAAAAGGATGAGAAGAGAGGGAGGAGAAAGGCAACATGAAACTACTGGAGAAGAAGTCATTCATTTTCATATGTAGTAAAGGTTTAATAAATTCATGTCAAATGATTGGTTGATCAGCAATTAGAAACATATCACCTACTTTCTTGGGTTATTTCCTTTCTGTCTTTGGAAAAGGGCAAACATAAGAAATGTATTGATAACTTTATTATATATTTAAAAGTTATACATACATAAGTTATACATAAGAGATTTACAGTTTCAAGTGAAATCATCTCTTTTATTATGGTGTTATGTAAATGCTTGTTTTGTTCCATAAATTAAGAATAAAATAAATAATTTTCAAAACTATATTTTGTCTTCTTAATTTAAATCAGTTCAGTTTGGTAGCCTTTGTTAAGCAGTCTGGTCCAGAAGAAAATTCATTGAGTCCATATCAAATTCGATCTCCAATGCTTTCCAGTTGTGGAATCTTGGTCAAGTCACCTTCACCTTCTTGAGCTTGTTTCTTTATGTATAAAAAGAAGGAATTGGATTGAATGACCTCTGCATTCCCTCTAAGTTCAAGGGCCCTGTTCCTATGTGCTTGGCACAGAGAATTCAATGACATAAACAAATCAGATCCTTGCGAGGTCCCTAAGGGCCTGAGTCAGATGCTGTTAGGGATGTCTACAGGTTTAGCTCAAGGTTTGCACAAAATTGTGAGTCAATAAATCTTATCGATTGATTCATTGATAAAAGGAGTTGGTGGTGCCAGAAAGGAATTCAGACCACTGACTTATCTCCAATTCACACTATTACTTCTCTGGATGCTTTGAGATCCACAGTCCAGCCGGAGTTCTGGACAACATAGTAGATCTCCACTATCACAAAACACTTTATTTGGGTGTCTTCCTCTATTTCAGGTTGATTTCCCCCTGGGGTCACTGCTGCTCATCTTATTTGGCTCCATATCCCAGGAGGGAAATGGGAGAGAAATGGAAGGTGGATCATTAATCAGACAGCAGCATTCTCATTGAACTGGCTCTGTGTGATGCTACCATCAGCAGCAGCTGCCACAGTGACCCTTCCTTTTAGCCCTGAGAAGCATTCTAAGTAGCTAATTTCCATCCAGTTCCCTGGCTGGGCTGCAGGAATTTGCAAGCTTATACATCCTGAAATGCTGCAACTGGAGTCTCCCTCCATCCAACTCATTTCTAAATGTGTGTCTTCAGAGACTAGTCCTTGAATCATGGGATCATTGATTTGGAGTCTGAAGGGGGGCTTTAATTCCTTCACCCCTCATTTTACTTGGAGAGGAATCTGAAGTCCAGCAAGGATCTTGCTTCAGGTTATAGAACTAAGGGATAGAGTCAATAATTGAATCTTGGTACCTTGACTGCTCATTTGATTAGAGTTAGAAGTGACCTCAAGTATCATTTAGAGGGGAGGTACTTCCCCTTTATTTTTCAAACAATCAAGACAAAATTGAGGTCCTTGGTAACTTGCCTAAGATCTCCTAGTGAGTTCATGGTAGAATCAAATTAGAATCCATACAATCTACATCAAATTTCTTACCATTATGGGGGGGATGGGAAGGGATGGAGAAAAAAATAATTTGGAATGCAAAATTTTTTAAAGATGAATGTTAGAAATTGTCTTTATATGTAACTGGGAAAATGCTATTAAAAAAAAAAAAAACTATTCAAGTTTCCTGACTTTAATCTGCCACATCAATGCTGCCTCTCCCATTAGAGAGGAAAGAGTCAAGGAGCAAATGAAATCCTTGGAAGATAATTATTAGCCAGAGGACAAAAGAGACTCCTTCATTAGTGATGTGCCAAGCAGGAGAACTTTTTCCTAGGGTTTCTATTCTTATGATGCCCAAATGCTGGATGGGACTGAGGCACAAGACTGTTTTGAACACATCCAGACAGAGCTTTACTCCAATGCAGAGTATGAGCAGACCAAGCTCTATTTCAACCAATCAATTATGAGCAAAGATTTCTAAGTATCTGGGATATTCTAAGCATTGTGCTAAGTGCTGAGGCTGCAAATATCAAAAGGAAACTAACTCTGTCCTTTAGGATCTTACATTCTATTAGGAGAAACTAGTTCATGTACGTATAGAACTATATACAAAGTAAGTGCAAAGACATTTTGGAGGGACAAGGGAAGGCACGAGACCAATATTCTTGACTTTTGTGGTCCCAGACCCTTTGACAGCTTGGTGATGGCTCTATCATTTCTCAGAGTAATGTTTAAAATGCAAATAAAAATAATAAAATAATTTAGAATTACAAAGGAAATCAATTGTTTTTCAAATTTCATTCCTGTCAATGAAAGATGGGTTTGAGGGTTTGGGGATTGGAGAGGGGAGAATTGAACAAGAAATACTTGATACCTTGGTACCATCTTCTATTTTTTTCATACAGCAGAAATTTTTCCTTATTAGGGACCCTGAAGCTATTCCTTGCCCCATGAGATGCTTCACTAAAAGTCACCCCAACCTCTGGAGTTTTTGTAAAGAATAAGCCAGATGAATTAAAAGGGGAGAATGGGGTGAAATCTTGATATTCATCTTCTAGTAGACTGTAGCTCCTTCCATATTGCATCTGACTATGGCAGCCCAGCAGGAAGCTCAGTCCTGTTCTTGCCCATCTTCCCTGCTGGAACACTCACTCTGCTCTGGTTGCCAGTTCTACAGTATCTGGCTCCATCACTTTTCCTTTTCTGCATCTCCATCATGGCCCATGCTCCAGGCCATGTAAGCTATGTCACATGATGTTATTACAGTGATTCTGATTTTCCTTTGCATCTCTACATGAAGCAGGGGGATAGCTTCCCAGTGATCTCTACAATGTGGGAAAAGAGAGAAGAAGAGGGTCCCCAAGGAATATAATATTTTCAGTTGCCATGACAACTTTTGATGTCACTACATCTCTGAGTAAGTCACCTGACCTCCCCCCAAAAAAAAGTTCAGCTTAGTCAAGGAGTAATATGAGAACCGTTATGGGGGAGCTGCCCAGTTATGTTTGTGCAAGTCCATCAACAGTAATCCAATAAATGCCTAATTTATACAAAGCCTTCTACTACCTTATGACCATGGATTAGGTGCTCAATCTCTTGGTGCCTCAGTTTCTTCCCCTGCTAAATGTGGGAGTTGACCTAGATAATCATTAAGGTCCCTTCCAACAACAAAACAAGTAATCCTATGAGTCTATATTAGACATTGGGTTGGGTTGAAGTGAATATTGAAAATAAATAGAAAAGTATGGTCTTTATTTTCTTATAGCTTAAAGATTAATTAGGGAAAGAGAGCTTGTCATAGGAAAAGTGGGGGAAAGGTCAAGGGAAGGATCTGGCTGGGTGATAAGGAGGAACTTTACAAATATATATAGGAATAAAGTCTTATGGCCCAAGGAGAAGGGATTTTAAGGCTGAGAGGGATATGACAGATCACCTGGTACAATTGTTTCATTTACAGGTAAGTGAGACCCATACAGGTTAAAATTTGGCCAAGGTCACACAGATATTTGGTAGCAGGGTCCAGAGTAGGTCCTAGGTTCCACTGGGCTATACAGAGTCTTCATTTTATTAATTTTATTTCATCAAGGTTTTGTTTTGGAACCAAAATATGGCTCTTTATAGAAAATAAGATATGTGCCTTGTAACCTAGGCATTCTCCTGGTTGTGACTCAGGGGGCTGGACTCCTTATCTCTCAATAATTATCAAATACCAAAACAGAACAAAAATTCATTCCCCCTAGCCAAATAGATGCTAGCTAATCCTACTTATCTTCAGTTCTGCCACATTGGGCAACCTGAGCTTTCATACCCAGCTCTGAGATGAAAGGTCCAATATCCTGAATCTCCCTAGTTGGCTTCCTCCTCTCCAGAGTTCTCATCTGTAACTCTCAGTGATTGAAACCATTGCTTAGAAATTCTCTCTGATACATTAGTTTTCAAAGCCTGGGTCTGACAAACTATCTCATAGATTGAGTCAGATTTAGTTGACATCACCTAACATAGTGAGAATATTTCATCTCCATCAAGATGTTGCATTTGGCCATTTAATATAGGGCATGAATCAAGAAAATTTATAGGAAAAGAACATTTCTGTAATGTAAATTATTCACCAAAACTTGAAGATGATATTTCCCTCATCTTCTTTTACTAAAACCCTTCAGTTTTTAGGGGCCCAGATAAAAGGTTTGAGTTCCACAGTAGGACCATTGGTTTATGGTACTTAGATTGTTAAAAGTAGTATCTTCTTTCAAAACCTCCAAGATTAGGTGATTCCTTTGAAGGATGCACTACACAATCTGAAAATCAAGAGACTATATTAAAAAATGGCCTTCTTGCTACCTGATTAAACTTTGGTAGACAGTTACATGAGACAATGAATTGAACTAGTCCTGAAATCAGGAAGACTTCTTCCTCCCTTCTTCCCTTCCTTTTTCCCTCCTTTCCTCCCTTCTTTCCTTCCTTTCTTCCTTTCTCACTTCCTCTCTCTCCATCTCTCTCTCTCTTTTGCTTCCTTCCTTCCTTCCTTCCTTCCTTCCTTCCTTCCTTCCTTCCTTCCTTCCTTCCTTCCTTCCTTCCTTCCTTCCTTCCTTCCTTCCTTCCTTCCTTCCTTCCTTTCCTCTTTTCAATATGCCAACATCCAGCACAATTCCATGAATCAAGAAAGGAGGAATACAATGACCTAATAATAGAGGTATAATCAATATGCTTATATACTATGTGAGAGGCTTGTGCCTTCAGTCAAGAATGTGGAGCATGGAGGTCACTATATAAATCTGAAGTGGGGTAAGGGCAGGAAGAGCAGCAGGCTTGGGTAAAGGATAGAAGGAACCCATCAAGGATGTGGCTGACTGATGTGTCAGAAAGAAGCTGCCAACTGGTATCTTCTTTTTTATAAAAAAAGAAATTATTTCTATTTCTTCTTTTTACTTACCTGTATTTCACAAGTATTCTTGTCCCTTCTTTCTCACAGAGAGCCAATCCTTATAACAAAAAGTGAGAAAGGGAAAGAAAGGAAGAGGAAGAGGAGAGAGAAGAGAGATAGACAGATAGAAAGGCAAAAGAGATTAACCAAGTTATAAACCAAGACTTCCATTGTACATTTAATTCCAAAACTCCCCACCTATTCCAAAAAAAGGGAGAGAGGTTCATTCTTCTGTATATTTCATCCTTGAGAAAACAAAGACCAAGATTGGTTTTTGTAATTTTATGGTATTCAGCTTTGCTTATTTTTCTTTTTTTCCTTTCCATTTTCATTGTTGCAGCTTTTCTAAATGCTCGTTATTTCACTTTGTATCTGTTCATATTTTTGCCCATGCTGTTCTGCATACTTCATATAGTTTCTTCTAGTAAAGCAATATTACATTCATATACCACAATTTTTAACCATTCTCTATTTCTTAAGCAGCCACTTTATTACAACTTCTTTTTTATTACAATAAGTGCTGCTATAAATATTTTGATATATATATATAGAAGCTTTCTTTTTATCATCCTTGACTTCTTTTGGGTTAGTCAGTGGACCTTCTGGGTCATAGAAAATGGATATTTTATTCATTTTCTTAGCATAGTTCATAATTGCTTTCCAGTACCATTGATCAAATTAATAGATTCACCAAGAGAATATTATTATATATATCTTTCCACAACCCCTCCAAAACTGACCATTCCCATCTTGTTTTTCAATCTTTAGTTTCCTATTAAAAATATGCTTGCTAAATCCATACTATGCTTGGAAGTTGGAGGTACTCTCAACACCTCTATAGATTTGACACTCAGAAACAAAAGCTCTGTCACCCTGTCTTAGTTATTGCTCTGTCTGAAAGAATCTTTCTAGGACTGCAGAGAGATGGAGGAAAGTTTGTTCTGGGAACAGAAGAACAGATGGTGGCTATATAGGGATTAGAAAAGGATCTGGCTGCTACTATGTACATTGATTAGGGAAGGTTGGTGTGTATAGTACAAATTGTGCTGAGTTGTACTCAACTTGTGTGAGCTCAAATCTTTCTGGGATTTCCTGAGGCCAGTAGTTGAGACCAAAGAGAGAAAGGAGACAATTCCTAAAATAAGAACAAAGTATTGTATTTAGGGCTTCTCCCACTATTCCCTTAGATGGTTAGAGAAAGAAATACAGAGAGAAGCTCAGGCCCAGCACTGCCTATCATATGGAAGGTAACCAGAGATTGAGCTCCAGTTGTAGTTGGCAAGAACACACACACACACACACACACACACACACACACACACACACACATACACACACACACACACACACACACACACACACACACACACTGAATTACTGGAATAAGGGCTGCTAATGGAGAATCACAGGCAAAAGGAAGGACAAACCCCCTTAAAGTCAGTAAGTCAGTCATTCTGAGCCCATGACAAACTCTTGGCTGTGAGGGTAGAGGAAGGTGAGAGGAGATGGAGAGAGAGACACAGAGACAGAGACAGCAAGAGACAGAAGGATAGAGACAGAGAAACAGAGAGACAGAAACAGAGATAGAGACACAGACAGAATGAATGTATACATAAATGGGCAAGTAATGAAACAGAAATAATTGGACAGATAGATGAATAAGAAATGAAAAAATAAGTAAACAAATGAAAAATTGAATGAATGAACGAGTAAGAGGATCTAGACTTGTTGTGTTTAGCCATCAAAAGCAGAATAAGTTTCTAGAGGCAGAGCTTAGTCAATGGCTAATTTAGGTTTGATGTAAAGAAGACTTTCTTAATAGAGTTTAGCAGAAGTAGAAATGAAGGATCAGCTAGGTGAAGACTTAAGTTCATATCTGGCCACATTTAATACTTTCTAGCTGTGTGACCCTGGGCAAGTCACTTAATCTTGATTTCCTCAGCAAAAAAAAAGAAAAAGAAAAATAGAAATGAGTTGTCTTTTGAGGTAATAGCCTTCCCCTTCCTAGATATCTTCAAGGAGAAACTCCCTATCTGTCTGGAAGACCTACCAACCATGGACATGAGGTGCCTGTTCCCGGGATATTTTTCAGGACAAGGAATAGGCAATTCTTCCTCTCCATTCCCTTGGATTTATATCAAGGAAACTGATCCTTCATTCACTCTACCCATTAGGTACACTTAGAAAGCTGTGCAGAGAGCTTGGATGTACTTAATGGTAGTTGTTGTTGCTGCTGATCCTTTATTTTTGAAGAGAACCAATGACTTCACAAGTGCTGTCTTGACTTGCTCGTGAATTGGATTTAAGTGAGGCAGAGTTGTGCAAAGTCATCAGTCTCACGCTCTCTTCTGGAGCCATCGAAGTTCAAAAGTATCAAAGCTGTCGAGTACCTTAGACGTCATCTACTACAATCTCCTGGTTTTATAAATGAGGAAATTAAGAACCAAGGAAGGGAAGTGATTTATTTAACATCATAGAAAGCAGAATTAAGGCTAGAAGAGACCTTTGTCCAACTGATCATTTTACAGGGAGGGAAACTAAAATACATGGCAGTTAATTGATTTGCCAATCAGGGAGCAAATGCCAAAACTGAGATTTGCAGCCAGATATTATGATCCCAAATTCAGCAGTTTGCATGAATGCATCACAGGTTGGGATTTCTGCTGCATTATGGTTTGTCATTGGCTGAATTTGAACTTGAGCCCAGCTTTCCTATTTCCCTATCTAATCCTTTTTGGACATTTCTCTCCTTTCTACCTAGCTGTTGCCCATGCCATTATTCAGATAATTTACATATCCTTATATATTCAGTCAAATTACACGAATCTCCTGCATCCCTGGCACTATAGGAAATGGAAAGCATAAAGGATGTGATCCCCATCCTCCAAGAACTGAAATCTTCTCAGGTCAATGTTCAAATGGTACTAGATGGATGACAATGGCTGAGTTCTTTTCTCTTCCTGTCTGGCTCCCGGGTGTGAGGAGCTGAGAGCAATAGATGGCAGTATCCAGAGCACTTCTTGGTCTGGGAATGTCATCTCTGACCCTTTAACCAGAGCAAAAAGGGACTGAAAGAAGAACACCTAGGGAGTCTGATCTGATCTCAGAAAGCCTGTTGGCATTGTGGAAGTTCACAGCTGTATGCCAGATGCAGGGTCAGGCAGGAGGCAAGCGGCAACCTGACCGCCAAGAGATGCTGTTGCCATGGACACCCTCAGGAAAGCAAGATGTGGGGGGAGGGGAGAGAGATGCTAGGCAGACAGCATATCAGTGAGGCAGAAATAAAATATAAGCTTTTTTTGGCAACAAAAAGGAGAACATAGCACAACCCTGACCCCTATTTGTCCCAGCTGGCTGGGCTTACCTTAGTGGTTATATCATACAAGATACCCATGGGTATGTCTCCCAGGGATGTCCAGGCCTGGACTCAAAGGACCTCCCTTTATAAATATGGAGAGCTGGGTTAGGGAGAGGAAGTTGAGACAATGTCAAGATCGAGGCTTACCAAGTAAGTCAGTGAACAATTAGGATTTTGATTTCCTTTCCTACTCCCTCCCCCAGAACTTTCTGCAGCACATGGACCATAAGCTCTTTGAGAGCAAGAATTCTGTCATTTTGGGCTTTGTAAAATCAGTGCTCGGAACAGGATCTGGCACAAGTTGTAGCTTAGCCAGGCAACTAAGTGATGCAATGGATAGAACACTAAGACTGGATCAAGAAGAGCAGCATTTAAGTCTAGCCATAGATACTAACTGCAGGGTAATTCACTTAACCTCTCTTTGCCTCAGTTTACTCAATTGTAAAATGGGGTAATAGCAGCAATAGTCCCTACATCCCAGGATTGTTGTGTCTTAGCCTGGCACTTTGAAGACACTTAGATGCCTGTTATTTCCCCCTTTCTCTAGTCAAGAACATCTAAGTTTTACGACTAAAAGCAAGTGACTTGCCCAGGGTCACACAGCTAGGAAGTGTTAAGTGTCTGAGACTACATTTGAACTCAGGCCCTCCTGAATTGAAGGTATTCTATCCACTGCACCACCTAATCTTTTAATCTCTGAGAGTCTCAGTTTCCTCATCTATAAAATGGGAATGAAAATTATAGCACTGTCTTCTTAGGGTTGTTGTAAGTACCAAATAGAAAGAATTTTGCAAGCCTTAAAACACAAAAATGCTAGCTTTTAATACATCTGTGTTGATAAATTGCAGAGACTAGTATTTACATCCCTGGAATTAAGCCAGGGGAGTAGTACACCAAAAGTATCTCTCTTGTCTTGATAACGTATCCCTCTCCATTGCCCTTGACCTTATTCTGATGCCCATCAAATGGAACTCCTTGAGTAATTATCCTGCTAAAGTGAGTAATAATCTTCAGGTAACAATATTGCAGTTTAAAAGGTTTAGCTGACATGGGTAGATATATGAATGTGGTATTTGCTTGAGCCTGAACACAGGTCTTTGTCAACACTGTAATTGTCTTTTGTTGACTAAGGAGGACCTTGGGCTAGGAAATAAATTATCTGTGATTTCTTGGTTATTATTCATTCACTAGATTTAGAATTGGAAGAGGTAGCAGACCCCATCTAGTGTAGAGATTTTTAACTTGGGGCCAGTGAACCTGTTTTTTTTTTTTTTTTTTTTTTTTTTAATAAACTTTGACAATTCTATTTAAATATATTGCTTCTTTTATAATTATAAGGATGTTGTTTTATATTTTTGAAATTAATATTCTGAAAAGGGATCTATAAATCTCATTTAACTACTAAAGGGATCTAGGATATAGAACAGATTTAAAACTCTCTGATATAGCCCAATCCTATAATTTTGTATATAAGGAGATTGAGGGCAAAAGAGATTAACTGACTTGATTGGTGTGCCCAACATCAAACAATGCAGGCATTTAATATATGAATCTTAGCTGAATGGTGATTTGTCCAAGGTCATAAAGGTATCATACACCAAGCCAGGATTTGTGCCTTGAATCCCTTCCTCCGTATTCAATGGCTTTTCTGTCGAATTACACTGCCTCTTTAGGAAATAAGGAAAGACGTTAATAGAATGAGTGAACAGTCTAGAAAGGGAAGGCAAAGATTAAGTGACTTCCCCAGGATCACACAACTAATAAGTGTCTGAGGTCAGATTTGAAGTCAGGAAAATGTCTTCCTAACTCCAAGTACAACACTATCCATTCATTGTACTTGTTAGGCTCCCAGGCCAAAAGGCAAATTTCACTAGATCTGGCTAATTGTGGAAAGTGTAAAACAGTGTCATCAAAGAACACTTGACTTTTGAAAGAGAAATCCTAAGTTTGAATCTCAACTCTAAGATCAAAGTTCTATGGGATGCAAAATCACATCCCTTCCATTTTGGGGGCCCTCAGTTTTCTCCTCTAGGGTATGAGGAGATTAGATCTAATGATCTCTTAGCCCTATTCCTGTTCTAGATTCATGGATCTCTAACACTAGTTGTCTAGAGTTGGTCTAGAAAAGGCCTTAATCCAAACTAATTTATATTAAAAAGAACTTCACCCCAACCATCTAAGCACACAGTATTATGTTGAGTATAGTATAGAAAAAGACATCTTAAGAATAACAAACTATTTACTTTATTCAGCTCATTTCTTGTTGATTCAGGTTCTATTTTAATTGAAATTCTGTACTTCTCCCTTCTTTTTTTAAGTTTACACCCTTTGGAACTTTTCAGCTCTTTTTGAGCAATTGTGAGAAAAGGAAATTCTCCTTTATCTAAACTTCCCTGACATGTTGTTCTAGTATTTTTTTTTCCCCCAACAATTCCCCCTCTCAATGAATCCTGCAATGTTCCACTGAAAGGGATAACTATCTTTATGTAAAATAATTCTCTCTCTCTCTCTCTCTCTCTCTCTCTCTTTCTCTCTCTCTCTCTCTCTCTCTCTCTCTCTCTCTCTCTCTCTCTCTCTTTCTCTCTCTCTCTTCTCTCTCTTCTCTCTTTTTCTCTCTCTTTCTTTCTCTGTCTCTTCCTGTCTCTTTATCTCTTTTTTTTTTGTCTGTCTATGTCTGTCTCTCCTCTCCGCCTCAGTGTCTTGTCTCTGTCTCTCTCTCTTTCCCTCCTAGCTGACTACAAGTACAAATAAATAGTCATAAACTGCAGATACCTCTTAATGAATACGCATCCATGAGTGTGCAGAAAAAAACGTTAGACAACAGCTTAGGGCAGGTGCTAGTAATTGTGCCCTTAGGGGTTAATTACTGGCATGCTGGAAGTTCACTTTCACTAGTGATTGTCAAACTGACCATGTTGTGTTGAACTCTTTCACATAAATTATTTCACTGTTGGGGTGCAGTTGAGTGAGTTCAGATTGAAGTAAGGCTGATGGATCAGCATAGGATTCCATGGCTATGTTGATTTTCAAGGTCCATTCCTCTTTCTACCTTGTGTTGGAGTTTTGTGTGCTTTCAGCAATTTCTTGCTTGGGAATCAGACACAGTCAAGTATGTCTGGGTGTGCTCTCCCAGAACATCCTACTGGGGATGTTTACTTTTTGCTCTGTCTATGGGACAGTGGAAGCAAGTGTAAAATTCCTTCCAGGAGTGGGTGATTATTATGTATCTGAAAGCTTCAGCTTATTTCCTTCAGTAGAGAAAGCAGCCTCAGGGAAGAGAGCACAAGGCTTTCCTTTGCCCTCTTTTCCTCTTTCCTTGGTCTTCTCATCTCTTATTCCCTCTTTTTATTCATTCTGACTCAATACTATTTCTATTCTAGTTCTGTGTTCTATAAATTAAATCATTTCAATAGAGTTAGAAAAAAACCCAGAAGTTATTTAGTACCATATCCTAGTTTTACAGATGTGGAAACTGAGACCCAAAGAGCTTAAATGATTTGCCTAGATTGCAGAGGTAATAAAACCAGAATTCAAATTCAGATTCCAAATCCACCATGTGTTTCAAAGTATTATCCCTATCTCTCTAGACTGGGAGTACCTCAGAATTATTTAAGACAAAAGCTGACTTAACTTAGTCTTCAGACAATTTCCTTAACAATGACTAATCCTCTACTTAACCCCAATTTCCTCAGCAATAAAAAAAAAAAAAAAAAAAAAAAAAAAAGGAAAGGAAGAAAAAAAAAATGACTAACCCTCACAATCTGACTCAGATCAGCTTCCTTACTGCCTACAGAAAGACATAAATGAATAGTCCCTCTTCTAAGAGACCTTCACTCTTTACAGAACAGACAAAAAGGACATGGCTTCCTAAAACTAGATCTGATTTCACATTTTCTCAGGGAGACATTCAAATGAGGTCTTTAATATTAGGTGGGTTAGCAGACAATTGATATCTGAGGCAGGTAGGGAGAAGGCTCTGATAGAGATCAGTTTAACTTCATGGGTCCACCCTTTGGGAAGGTGGTCCAGTCTGAAATACAAGCAATGTCAAATCTGTGAGGCCCATCCTCTGTAGATGAGAGCAGTCTTATATTGCCATTCTATGTCAGAAATCCCAGTCACACCCAGCTGTGTGATCCTAGGCAAGTCACTGAACCCTAATTGCCTCAGAAGAAAGAAAGAAAAAGAAAGAGAGAGAGAGAGAGAGGAGGGGGGGCAGGGAGGGACAAAGGAAGGAAGAAAGAAAAAGAGAAAGAAAGAAAGAAAGAAAGAAAGAAAGAAAGAAAGAAAGAAAGAAAGAAAGAAAGAAAGAAAGAAAGAAAGAAAGAAAGAAAGAAAGAAAGAAAGAAAGAAAGAAAGAAAGAAAAAGAGAAAGAAAGAAAGAAGAAAGAAAGAAAGAAAGAAAGAAAGAAAGAAAGAAAGAAAGAAAGAAAGAAAGAAAGAAAGAAAGAAAGAAAGAAAGAAGAAAGAAAGAAAGAAAGAAAGAAGGGAGGGAGGGGCAGGGAGGGACAAAGGAAGGAAGAAAGAAAAAGAGAAAGAAAGAAAGAAAGAAAGAAAGAAAGAAAGAAAGAAAGAAAGAAAGAAAGAAAGAAAGAAAGAAAGAAAGAAAGAAAGAAAGAAAGAAGAAAGAAAGAAGAAGGAAGGAAGGAAGGAAGGAAGGAAGAAAGAAAGAAAGAAAGAAAGAAAGAAAGAAAGAAAGAAAGAAAGAAGAAAGAAAAGAAAGAAAGAAAGAAAGGAAGGAAGGAAGGAAGAAGGAAGGAAGGAAGGAAGAAAGAAAGAAAGAAGAAAGAAAGAAAGAAAGAAAGAAAGAAAGAAAGAAAGAAAGAAGAAAGAAAGAAAGAAAGAAAGAAAGAAAGAAAGAAAGAAAGAAAGAAAGAAAGAAAGAAAGAAAGAAAGAAAAGAAAGAAAGAAAGAAAGAAAGAAGGGAGGGAGGAAAAGGAGGGAAAGAGGGAGGGAGGGAAAGAGGGAGGGAGGGAAGGAGAAGGAAGGAGAGAGGAAGGAGAGAGGGGAGGAGAAAGGAAGGAAGGAAGAAATCTCAGTAATGTCCCTGAGGTTAAATTTTCTCTATAAAATTTACTTATAAGCCATCTCAAAGCAGCTGCCTTCCTTTACATCAGTCTGCCACTGCCCTCTGCTTCATGGTTGTTTTTTCCCTTTCCCCTTCCCCCATGCCATGAGGTATCTTTTCAAACTCCACTATGCTTCTCAACTCCTTGCAACTAATTGACTCTTTGGGGATATGAATCCCTTCTGGAATTTGGCCTGCTAACTTGGGGGCCCCCAACCCTGTGGGATGCTCTCTTTCTACTGAAATGATGCCATTTGAAGTTTTCTTGGTAATGATACTAGAATGGCTTGCCATTTCCTTCTCCTGATCATTCAAAAGTTAAGAAAGCTGGCACAAACAGGATGAGATGGTTTTCCCAGTGTTACACAATTGATAAATGTCTGAGGTCAGATTTAGACTCAGGAAGATGAGTCTTCCTGACTTCAGGCCTGGCACTCTATCCACTGCAGTGCCAGTGTAGCTGGGGTATTGTGAGTTCCACTGAGGAACTTGTCTTTCATATGCTCTCCCATTCTATTTCATATTTATCATTCCTGGTGTCTATTGTATTCCTTCATTTTGCCTGTAACATATTTCCTAAAGAAATTTACCTTTTACCAAGGAGAATGGTCATTGTGAATTCTTCACATGACCGAACGCAACTTTTAGTACCTGCCATCTTCTGTTCTCTACATCACCCACAGGTATTGTTTTGGTCCTTGAACTACATCGTTTGGTGCCAGATCCCACACTATAAACCACATCAATACCATCTCACAAGCAAACAACAGGAAGGAGCTCTGAGCTTTTCAGATAAGGAGATTCTTGGGTTATTTTCCCTGTGAATTTTCCAACTATTTTGATATTTTAATTCATTCATAATCTACCTTGCCAAAGAAGAGGCAAATAGCCAGGTCAGATGATTGATTCTTATAGTTGCTACAATTATAGGAAGGGGAAGAATCAATTAGTTAAAATTCATTTTATTTGCTTAGTTCTGATATTTGAGAACTATTTCTTTTGCTCCATCCCACATCTGTGGACTTGTATTTTCTCTCCAGTCCTACGTGTTTGACAGCCTTCCCTATGTGTGTCCTTGCTCAGAGGGCCATGGCTTTCACCAAGAGTACTTGGTTGTACTTACCATCTGTCAAATTCCCATGCATCTATGTCTGAGGTTGTTCCAGCTATGCATCAATGACACTTTCTACCTCCTTCATTTCTCTGGCACCCAGCATGTCACCTGATCAAGAAATACAATGCATCACAAATAATGAAAGTTATATTTATCACTTTACTATATTCATTGAAAACATTATATATCCCACTCCCCACAAATTGTAGCCTCTAGTTCTTTTCCAATTTTTGTGTGCTTTTTTTTTCTTTTTCATGCATACTAGTTCTATCAATCTCCAGTGTGTTTGTGTGTTTTCTGCATGACTGCATTTTGTGAATAGGTGTTATGATTTATTATATCTAAGTTCATTGAATTTAGAGCTAGAAGGTGCATTAGCTACCAGACACCAAACTCTCAATCTCCAGATGAAAAAACTGAGGGCCAGAGAAGGAAAAAGTGATTTGAGGGGAGAGTAGGTAAAATTAGTAGCACTTGTTGTTGTTCAGTCATTTTTCAGTCAAGTCTAACTCTTCATGATGCCATTTGAAGTTTTCTTGGTAATAATACTAGAATGGCTTGCCATTTCCTTCTCCAGATCATTTGAAAGTTGAGGAAACTGGGGCAAACAGAGTAAAGTGATTGGTCTAAGGTAACACAATTGATAAATGTCTGAGGTCAGATTTGAACTCAAGATGAGTTTTCCTGATTTTAGGCCTGGCACTCTATCCACTGCAGTGCCATCTAGCTACCACTTTAAGTAGCAGAGTCAGATTTTAACTTAGGTCTTCTGATTCCACAGCTTAATTTTTTTTTTTTTTTTTTTTTTTTTACTATATCTATACACCCAGTCTCTCTCTCTCTCTCTCTCTCTCTCTCTCTCTCTCTCTCTCTCTCTCTCTCTCTCTCTCTCTCTCTCTCTCTCTCTCTCTCTCTCTGTCCTCTGTCTCCATCCTCTTCATCATTTTCTCTTTCTCTTTTTCTGTCTTCTCTCACTCTTCTCTCTCATCTGCCTCTGTGTGTGTGTGTGTGTGTGTGTGTGTGTGTGTATTATTGGATACAATCTGACAAAGTGCATTATTGCCAAGGTTAAAAGATAGAGAATTTATGAGACCTTTAGAACATACACACATAGAACAAACACTGATGGAGGAAGGTTCATTAACACTCAGGGAGACGAGGCATCCATACCTGAAGCAATTAGAATACAGTAGAGAAAGGACATAGTTCAAGAAGTGCCAAAATGAATGATTCCAACAATAACAAGTACAGTAGGAGGTTATACAAGGTTGAATTCTTGATAGGCCAGAGAAGGAGGAGGGAGCTGAGTGAAACTGTAGGCTGAGTAGACAGGATTGCTGTTGAGATCTCTACTGGCTCTGGATTAAGTCATTCTATGATTTGGCTAGGTAAAAAAGAGGTCCGTGTGTGTGACATACTGGATTTTAAGAGCTAATGATTTTATGTATCTGTTGAATAGAAGTGCTACATCATGGCGCTGCTTCTCCATTCCTGTTTCAATATTCAGAGTTAGCTCTTGGACTCAGCACTGTATAAATGTGAACTTCACCAATGTCTAAGCCCTTTGGGAAGTTAAACTGAGCTAACCAGGTAGTATTGGGGTCACTCTGAAAGGAGGAGAAAGGAAGTTTAGGTGCTTGGAAATCACTGTGGAGATGTATGAACCTGGAAGGTGTGGGAGGGATCTGTGGAGAAAAGCAAATTATACCTAGCATTTCCAAGGTTGTGGTGAGCAGAGCAGTAAGTAATGATTCAAACATATCAAGGAGATTGGGATCAGTGAGTGAGGATCAGTCTTAGAGAGATGTGATTAGTCGAACAGAGAACAAATCAGAGAGTAAATGGACAGAATGGATAGAGCGCTAGACTTGGAATCAGGAAGACTCATCTTCATGAGTTCCAATCTGGTCTTAGACCCTTACTAGTTGTATGACCCTGAATAAGTTACTTAACCTTGTTTGTCTCAGTTCTCATCTGTAAAATGAGCTGGAGAAGGAAATGTCAAACCACCCCTGTATCTTTGCCAAGAAAACTCTAAATGTGGATATGGAGATTTGGGCACAACTGAAAATGACTGAATGACAAAAAAACAGACCAGGGTAATGAAGTGATAATAAGAAATAGAAATATGAAATAGATTTGGGAGAGCCTAATTTTATAAGATAATAGAGTAATGTAGAGTATATGATTCGATCCATAACATAAATTATGCCAGAAAGATCTATCACAGGTTAGGAAGGTTTGCCAAAGATTTGTGAAATAGCTCAAGGGCTCAATCAAATATGACAAAGCGAGGCAAAATCATATTGACTGAGCAATGTGCTTTTGAGGGAAACATTTTTTAAAGTCTTAGGGGAGAGAAGAAAGGGCAGGGTCCAGGGAGAAGTTTAGTTGTTTGAAGATATACTAATCAAGACCTTCTCTGAGGTTGGAGACAGATTGGGTGGATTGGAATTTCTAACAATGGAGGCCAGATGAGCTAATCTGGAGCTCATTCTAAACTAACAAGACAGTCTGGGAAAACTGACCTGATTATGACTGATAATAGGAACCGGATGGGCTCGTTTTAGCAATTCCTATTAATAAGCTGGTTTAGAATTCACAAGCTGATTTAGAGTTCACATCAGTAAGATCTTAGAATTCATGTTGAACTCTATATTTGCTCAAAGTGGTCTCAAATCTTTTTTCATTGTAATCAAAAACCCAATCTCCCATGACACACCCAGTTCAAGGTCTCCATCTTTCTTCACAGACCATCTCTCTTTACCTAAAGGAGCATTTATCAGCGGAACTATTTTTCATTACCAAAGAAAGGTTTCCTTTCCCCTTTTTTTCAATGCTTTTCCCTTTCTTCTTTACAACTCCTATGTAATCTTTCTGAGATCACAGAGGTCACCTTCTCCTTATTGATAGCCTTTTATTTTGTCTCACTATATTCCTCAATATCCTCCTGTTCCTTCCACCCATTCATAAATCCTACCATATTGTAATCCAGTCCCACAATAAAAAGAAAAACAAAAAACAATTAGACAAGATGTTGCCAGGGTTCTGTCTATAAGGCCCTATACCCACCTCTTTTGTGCTACCTAATCAAGAAATTTTGCCTTCATCTCTGTCTCTTTGTATGCATTTAGAAAAAAGTCTCTTACTGATTTCTGTCACTCTATTGCTCTTGTTGGGTGTAGCATGTTATCCTCCTGTATTTCTGTTTTTTGGGAGATTTGAGAAGGAAATAACCTCCTTTTTCTGGTTTTCTTTCTAAAAAACATTTCAAATATCTTTATTATTATATGTTCATCTTTTTTTTTAAATTTATTCAGCTCAGATTTTCAGGGTGGGTCACCTTGGATTGCTAGGATTTTCTTTGGAACCCATTACTCCATTCCCTTTTATTTATTTTTCTTTTGGGGGGAGGAATGCAGAATAGTCTTGTGTTATTTAAATTTCATGAAGGTCTTTCTGCTTCATATTAATAAAGTAAATAGTACCATTATTTCTGGTAGAGGCATGACAATTGCCTGCTCTGTGAAATAATTTCATTCTAATGACTACCCAGACCCAAACTCCCTTCCCTGTGATGAGAACTAGATAAGGAGTTTCTAAATGAAATTAGGTTTAATTGAGGTCTAGTGGCAAGTTTGGGGTACAGGGAATCAAATAGAGCTCCCCTGCAATCCCTTTGGATTTGGCACAAAGATACAGAGTTAAATAAGGTCTAATAGTGGCACAAGAGTCCTCTGTAAAGGAATTTACAGACCCGAAAACCTAGATTGATAAAAGAGGTTTATTGTGGGATTTGAAAGTAAAGTTTAGTTAGTAAAGTTGAGGGTAGAGATAAAATGGCACTGGAACTACAGGTCCGGTGGCCAGAAACCCTTGACATGACTGGTGTAAGGATGGCATGTTTGGGATCTCTGCAAAGAGTGGACTCCAGTTTGGCCCTTTTTATAATAGGGGAGCTTTTGATAATCTGAAGGGGCTCGTGGGTGGAGTCCCAGGTTGGCTTCTGGCTTGTACTTTAGCCAGGGTTAGAATTTGAATAGAATTCAATGGGTTTTTAGATAAGGAGGAAACTATTTGTGCTTGGGGTGGGGTTTGGGAAACCTGAGCAGATCTTTAGAATGGGGGCTGTGACAGCCCAAGTTGGCTCAGATCCAATGGGGGCTGGGAGAGCCTGGATATCTCCCATTGGAATTCAAAAGAATGCTTCTGACCAGGATTGGTGAATCCTGGAGATCACTTTCCTATATATTTTGTTTTTCTTTATTGTAATACAAGCTCCTTGAATTCAAGGATTATTTCTTTTTTGTGTGTGCTTGATCACAGTACTTAGCTCAGTGCTTAGCACATAGTAAAAATGTAATAAATGCATTTTCAATAATTAATTAAAATCCACAGGTGTGACTAGTCAGCTAAATCATAGATATGATTGTAGATAAATGTCGTCTTATTAGGCAGCACAAGCTGGAATTTAGTCAATAAGCAGAATTATGTCATCGACAGGGTGATCTGGTGATATAGAATTAATCAATACACACACACACACACACACACACATATATAATAAGTATACACATTGTTGTTGTTTTTGTTCACTAATTTCAGTTGTTGCTAATTCTTATGACTGGGTTTTTGATTTTGTTTTTTGGCAGAGATATTGAAGTGATTTACCATTTCCTTCTCCTGCTCATTTTATAGATGAGGAAATCGAGGCAAAAGAGTATTAAGGGACTTGCCCACAATCACATGACTATTAAAGAACTGAAGGATGGTTTTGAATTCAGGTCTTCCTGACTTCAGAACAGGCACTCTCTGTACTATGTCACTTAACTGCCATATCTCTCATACAAAGCACATTCTATTTGGATTTTTGGTTGTTGTTATTTTTTTATTTACATTATTGTAGTCATCATGTGTATTGTTTTCTTGTTCTTCTTGCTGCTTTGTATTAGTTTATTATATGTTTTCACTTGGATACCGTTTCATCGTAACGTTCTTCCTCTAAGTAGCAACTTTATCTTTCCCTTCTTCACCCCAAATGCAGGTAGAAGTTCTGATTAGTTAATTCCTGAATGACTGATCAGAAATACTAATTTCTAATGGGTAATATTCTTAATTTTATACAAGCAAAGCTTCACTGTATCACATTATAGTATAGAATGTGCTTTAGGTACTAGGTATTCAGAACAAGATTGGACATAAAATGGCCCAATTTCTAGACTGAAAAGATTTTTTCCAGGGTGTATGTGTGTTTGTAAGAGTGTGTGTGTGTGTGTGTGTGTGTGTGTGTGTGTGTGTGTGTGTGTGTGTATGTGTGTGTGTGTGTGTGTGTGCATGCATGTGTGTGATAGGCAGACAGATGACAGACAGAGACAAGGAGAAAGACTAACAGATTAACAGAGAAAAACAGAATGAGAGCAGGCAACTATAGAAATAGAGACAAAGACAGTGAGTGAGAAGATAGACAAAGACTGTGAAACTTAGGTAGAGAAAGATAGAAATAGAGACACAGGAAGAGAGCAAGAGAGAGACAGACACAAGCTACAGAGAGACAGAGAGAGACAGAAACAGAGACAGACAGAAACAGATAAACAGAGACAGAGAGCATAACACACAGGTATAGTGGTAGCAGATAGAGACTTGGTCTCAGAATGAGAAGCTGTTAAGCCATTTTCATTCATGTCTGACTCTTTGTGACTCCATTTAGGGTTTTCTTGGCAAAGATTCTGGAGCAGTTTGCTATTTCCTTCTCTAACTCATTTTATTCATGAGAAAACTGAGGCAAACAGGGTTATATGATTTGCTCAAGGTCACACAAGCTAGTAAGAGTTTGAGGCTGTCTTGAACTCAGGAAAATGAGTCTTTTTGACTCCAGTCTTGACACTCTATCCACTGTATCACCCAACTGTTCCAGAGTCAGCAGTACTTGGGTTTGAATCTTATGTCTGCCACATTCTGCTCATGTGATCAGTTAATATCTTACTGCCCCAGTCACCTCTCTGAGACTATAAGTTATAGCAGAGCTGCCAGTTTCCATTGGTGGAGGAAGTTTGTACATTAAAGTTCTCCACACCAATGCAATCATGATTTGGGGAGGACTGGTAGAAGTATTCATGATCAATGAAGACAGAGTGGAAAGAAAATTGGTTCTGGACATAAGAGCATTTATCTGGGATCCAAATCTACCTTGGCCACATGCTACCTATATTATTTGGAACAAATCATTTAATCTTCAGGTCTCAGTTTTCTCATCTGCAAAGTGAGGGAGTTAAACTAGACATGAAAATGACAGAACAAAAATTCAGATCCAGATCTCTTGCCTCCAAATTGAGTTTTAGCTCCTCTGTGTTGTATGATCATATTCCTGTGTTAGATTTATAAGTGGTCAAATGAAGGCAAGTCATCAAATATCTAGTGAGATAGATTGACAAATAGGAGTGGACACAAGATCTAAAGGTCTAGATTAAGAAGAAAGTAAGAAAAAGAGAGGGAAGTGTTTCATAGTAGACAGAGAAACATCCCTTCTGCCTCATATATGTTGGCTGCATACTGGACAAGTCACTTAATGTTTCAGTGCCCTAGGCAATTTTATATAATTACAAGTTGCAAAGAAGGTGCTAAAATGCAGTAGTAAAAGAGTTTTGATCATTGAATAGTTCTCTGCTACAAAGAAATCATAAGTGCAGTTCTTATTCCCCTTATGTATGTATATATGCACATGAACATTCACCTACAAATACAAACATACATATATACTATACTAAATTGTGGACACTGGATTTGGAGTAATAAGGTTTATATTCTAATTTTCCATTTCTTAGATTGTGACAGTGTACAAGTAATGTCATCTCTCTTGAGTTTCAATTTCTTCAGCTGTAAAATGAGGGGATTAGATTAGTTGGTTTTTCCCTCTGGCCATTTCAACAAAGAACAATTAGCAAATTTATTGGTAATAGTTAATATTTCTTTTGTGAATCATAATCTTCTGTTGGTTTAAGGGAGAACATAAATTACTCATAGATCTGAAGCAGAAATGAATGAAGAAACGATATGGAATTATGATAGGGACAGGAACTGAGACTTGATATAAATATAGTATATTCTCTGGAGATAACTATTCCAACCTCTACTCCCCTGAGAATCCTTATGGAACCTTGAGAAGTTGGGGCTGTATTGCTAATACTATAGCACATGAATACAAAGTAGTATGTATCCCCATCATGATTATAAGTCAAATCAATTAATCAGATAGATTTAATTTGTTTTTAGAAAATTAGAGTATAAACAGTTGGCACTGCACGATCTCCCAAAAGTCTGTGCCATATTCCCTAACAAGACTCCACAGAGTTTCTGGAAGGATACAGGTTCACACTAGGAAAAAATTTTGGCAAAGAAAGAAATTCACAGCTTCTAGAAGTCCTTTTGCTTGAGTCTTCAAGATGTCCCACGGAGTAACTTTTTTGTTGAACTATTTGTAGGTTCTTGAATCCATTTTCCTCATCCCATTTGCCTTTGACTCCCAATGCAAACCCAGTCATCAGTTGCTCTGAGGATACTTAGAGAAAATGGATTGGAAGATGAAAAGTCTGAAGTTTTCTAGAAAGTTTTATTTTATAAGATCATCATGCAATCAAAGGGAAGGGCATAGTAAGCCAAGAAAATGCTCTTCTCTCCCTACCCTCCCACCCTCCACTATTTATTTCTCCTCAAGAGTTTTTATGAAACCCTTCATATCACTTAATTTCCTGTCATTGTTGTTCCAATTCATCTAAGCACTTTCAAGGACTTCTCATAGATAGTTTAAAGCCTCTGACTCATTGATATGTGTTAGTGGCTTCTAAATATATGATCTTATCATACATCTATATTTTTGAATTTATATAATGTCAGTGGAATGACTGATTGATTGATTTACTTAACCTGGTCATTCATTATATATTTTATATTATTTATTTTCCTTATAAGATAAGGAAATTCTCTCCATCAATGTAAATCAAAAATGTCTCTACAAATTAGTCTCAGAATGTTTTTTTAGAATCCAGAAAAACCATACGACTCACCTATGGTTCAATCACCAATATGTGTCAGAATCAAAACTTGAATCTAGGCTTTTTTTGGTTCTGAGGATGGTTGTCTATTCATGTTATGCTACCTAATGGGACAATAAGGAGACCAATTCTAGCCCCAGCAGAGGCTCCTTTAGGGCAGTAATGGGAAATGAAATTGAAAAGATAGATAACAGCCAGACTGTAGAGAGCTTTGAATTTCAAATCAAGGAATTAGGACTTTTATCAATTCCACTAAGATTTTTTTGAGTAGGGGCATAATATAATGAGACCATAGCATTAGGAAATCTAGTCTTGCAGTACTCCATGGGCATGTCTGGAAAAGGGAAAGGCTAGAATCACGCACAACAGTTAGCAAGCTCACACAATAGGCTGGCTACAAAGTGATATGAGTCTGAAGATAGCAGTTGGGGAATAGAAAAGAAAGGATAGGTGGGAGTTAAAACCTTCTGATTGTATTTGAGCATCCCTAGAAAATGAAATTGGAAATCTTATGTCAAGAAGTTTTATTTCTTTGGCTTCTACCAAGTCTTTTGGGATCCTTCAGTCCAAATAGACTCTGGGCCCCAGGGAACCCACTAAATGCATTTGGAACTTCAAAAAGTTCCAATTTTTTCAACTTGTTTGGAAATTCACAAAATTACGTCCTTGGCACTTGTTATTGCTAATTTCACACTTTGCTGTCACTTGTTATTAGGCAAGAAAAAATACAGCCTCACTAGCAAATCTTCATTAAACGAGGAAAAAAATCCACTGACTCTGGCATCATTAAAAAAAAAATTGCCATGGGGATATTGTCATGTGTAACTCATGATTTTAGATGGAAAGGGAGCATGCAGTATGAGACAGATATTCTTGGTCCCTAAAGGATGACATCATACCTAAAAGCTATTTTCTATTTTGACCAGCTTTCCCATTTTACTTGAAACTGACACTATTTAGTGAACTCAACAATACCATGTAGTAGTGCAGATGAATTGTTTCTCAAATCACATCAGTACCAAAACCCCCCATCTAATTAGTTGTGATTTATTACTTGGATCTAAATGTAATTTGATAAAATTGATCCTAGAGTTATTGCTAGTGATTTCTCTCTCTCTCTCTCTCTCTCTCTCTCTCTCTCTCTCTCTCTCTCTCTCTCTCTCTCTCTCTCTTTCTCTCTCTCTCTCTCTCTTTTTCTCTCTCTTCCCCCCCTCTACATATTTGTGTGTATATCTAGCAGTTTACCAGAATTTGAACTCGAGACATCTAAGTAAGAGCTGAGTGGTGCAGTATTAGAATCACATGCCTGGAATCAAAAAGATCAAAGTTCAAGTCTGGCCTCTGATACTTACTAGCTGTGTAACTTTGGGCAAGTCACTTAATCTTGTCTGCCTCAGTTTCCCCATCTATAAAATGGGGATAATAATAGCCTCTATATAGCAGTATTGTTGTGCAGATAAAATGAGATAATATTTGTAAAACACTTAACATGGTTCCAGATACATAGTCATCATTTTATAAATGCTTCACAAAAGAACTTTTTTTCTCTAAGTCTAGCACTATATTTATTGAGCTATCTAGATACTATTTATAAGTTGTGGCCTTGGGAAATTCATTCGGTGTCTCTGGGCCACAGTTTCCTCAAATGTAAAATGAATGATTTTCTGACTCAAAATCTATGATTCTTGTATACTCTTAGGGGTCTAGTCTAAAAGATAAAATTTAACAGCAATAATTTTAAAGTCCTAAATTTAGGTTAAAAAAGACTGAGTGTCCCAGTATGGAAGAAATGAAATTCAGCAGCAATTCTTATTTTTAAGAAACTTGGGGTGGGAGTGGGGTGGATGTTATGATTAATTACAGGCTCAATATAAATTAGCAATATAAAATGGCATGGGGGGATGGACTCTTAGAATCCTAGGGTGTGTTAATAAAAGCTTTGCATGACTTCCAGGGGAAGAACAATACCACTATTCTGCCCTGGTCATGGATCAGTGTCCAATTCTGGGCACCATGTTATAGGAAAGACATTGATAAACTACACTGGACACAATAGGATTCACATAGAAAAGAGAGAGAACTCTAAGGTATTTTATATGGGGATCAGTTGAATAACTGGAGATATTTTGTCTGGAGAAGAGAAAACTTGGGGGAAGGAGTATATTTTTTTATTATTATTAATTTGACAAGTATTTACTTTCTCTCCCTTTCACCTCTCTTCCCACTGGGAAAAAAAAAAAAAAAAAGAAGAAAAAACAAATGCTACCCAAATAACAAATATGCATAATCAAGGAAAATGAATTCTCATATTGAGTTCATCAAAAATGGGTTTTTTATTCTGTATATTTAAGTCTAACACTTATTTCAGTAGATTGGTAATGTGCTTTGTCACCACTCCTCCCTTGGGATGGTCATTGCATTGATGATAGCAATCTTATATATTTTTCATTGTTGGTCATTTTTTTCAATGTTGTTATCGTGTCAGTTCTTTTCCTGATCCTGCTCAGTTCACTTTGTATCCGTTCAAACAACTTTTCTGAGGTTTTTCTATATTAATATGATCGCTAATGTATTTGAAGGATTATCATGTGAAAGGGAAAAAAAAATGTTCAGCTGCACTAGAACTTGGGTAATATTTGTTCTAGTTGGTTGAAATAAGAAGGTAACAAATTTAGGGTCATTAGCCAGACCAGATACTTTTACACTTTTTTTTTTTTTTTTTTTTTTTTCCTGAGGCAATTGGGGTTAAGTGACTTGCCCAGGATCACACAGCTAGGAAATGTTAAGTGCCTAAGATCAGATTTGAACTCATGTCCTCCTGACTTCAGGGCTGGTGCTCTATCCACTGCGATACCTAGGTGCCCCACCAGATACTTTTATCCATCAGAACTGCTTAGAAAAAAAAAAAATTCTTTTGAAATTTTTATGTAGGCCTGGAATTTGGCAAGATACAGTCAAGGCTTTCAGAGAAAAGATCCATTGGCAAAGGGGAAGTGTGTCAAATCTCTGATAGAGTGGAACGAGATGCAGAGCTATGGAAATTACTTGCAAGAGGAATATTAAACATCCTATACTTAAAAAAAAAAAAAAAAGAACTGTTTAGCAGTGAATCATGCTTGTCTATGAGGCTGTGAATTTGTGCTATCTCTAGAGATAGAAAGGACTTCATTTTGCTCTTATGTACAATGAGGAAACCTGATTAAATAATCTCTAAGTTGCTTTATAGCTTAAACATAATCCTGGCTTTGTCATAAATAAGCTCCATGGCCTTACTTCCAATCTCTGGGACTTTGTTTTTTTTTGTTTTTTGTTTTCCTAAAATAAAATGGAATTAAGTCTATCATTAGGGGGACTTCTACATGAGATGAGAAGGGACATTGTGTGGACTAACTGATCACTAAGGACCCACCCAATTCTTGGTTTTATTTATTGAATTTATAATTCAAATGCTTCCCCTACTCTTCTATAGTACTTCTAAAAGATGGAATTCTAGATAAAAGCTGAGCATGTCAACAAAAACTTAGGCTCCTCAGATCACACATCTAAGAACTGAAAGGTACCTCAGAGACCCGCTAGTTCAGTCCTTTTACAATTCAGGAAACTGAATCTTAAGGCAATTTAGTGATCTGATCAAGAGCACATAGGTCATAAATATTAGACACAAGATTCAAACTCAGGATTTCTGACTCCTGAATATTTTTGCTGTCTCACACAGAAGGAGCAGGATAGGGCTTAAGGCTTACAGAAATGTTATAATTTATCAAAAGAGAAAAAAAAAATGAAGGGGGGGGCATTCTGGGACATTGCAGAAGGTGATCTCTGAGATTCACTGAGCATTAGCAAATGACTTTTACAGATCACTGGCTGTTTCTGAGGTCAGGCAGAGATCCAACTTAATGCGGAAGTTTAGGCTGCATTCCATCTTGGACAGAATGCAGATATCTCTCCTAAATTTCATCTTCACAAACCATAACAATTTTTAAAAAATCAGTCTAGAGAATAAAGCTAGAGAAAATACCATCTTACAATTCCAGATCTGAATAAACTGCAGAATAAATCATTTTCCTTCTGAGCTACTATTACTATGACTGGCACTACCATTAAGGTACCCCAAATGTTCATAGAGACTATTTGTGTCCGACCTGTGGCAGAGTATTCCAAGCTCATATTGGTCTGATCAGCTACAATTAGACAAACTGTAATTCAACTCTCATATAGTGATGTCATTTTGGTCCCCTTTAAGTATGAAGGACAACAACCAACCACTATCATTACCATTACCACTACCATGGCAATTGGCTAGCTAACATTTAGCTAGCATTCAAAATTTTTCAAAATTAATTACAAATATTATCTCTTTTTATATCAACTTTTTATTTTTCCAAATATGTGCAAAGATAGTTTGCAACATTCACCTTTGCAAAACCTTATATTCCACATTTTTCTTTCCCTCCTCCCTCCCCTAGACAACAAGCAATTCAATATAGGTTAAACATGTGCAATTCTTCTAAATATATTTCCATATTCATCATGCTGCCCAAGAAAAGTCAGATCAAAAAGAAAAAAAAAACATAATCAAACCACCACCACCATCACCAATAAAAAGGTAAAGATACTCGTACATTGATCCACGTTCAGTCTCCATAGTTCTCTCTCTGGATTTAGATGATTCTTTCCATCACAAGTCTATTGGAATTTTTTTACAAATATCTCTTTGATCCTCATAACAACCCTGGGAGGTAGATACTATGTTTTTTCCATTTTACAGATGAGGAAACTGAAGCAGCAGTTAACTGAATTGCTTAAGCTGACTTAAATAGTAAGTATCTAAGGTTGGGTGTGAACTCAGGTCAGTTAGATGATGGCTAAGTAGCAGTGAAAATTACTGGGGATGGAATCAGGGAGACCTGAGTTCAAATTTTGTCTCACATGCTTCTAGGTGTATGACCCTGAGCAAGTCAATTAACATTTGTCTGTCTCAGTTCATCTGTAAAATAAAAATAATAATAGCCCCTATCTCCCAGGTTCACTGTGAGAACCAAATGAGATAATATTTATAAAGCACTAGAGCATCGGGCACATAGTAGGTGCTTAATAAATGCTTTAAATAACAAAAAAGGTGCTTAAAAGTAGTAGTGCTTAATACATAGTAGGTGCTTAATATATATTTTAAACAAACAAACCAAACAAGATCTTTCTAACTCCTAGTCTATTGTACCTCTAAGAGCAGATAGAAGCATTCCTTAGTTGTGTGACCACAGATAAATCATGTTTCTTTTTGAGGGCTCCATTTTCTCCCCCATTCTGTCTTTGAGTCCTATTCACCTTAGGTAAAAATCATGTCACCTTAATAGTTCTTGACTGTAACATGAAGGGTATAGAATAAATGGCTTCAGAGTTTTTTTTGTTTTTTTTTTTTGATTTTTGTTTGTTTGTTTTTTTCCAGTGCTCAAGCTTTGATTCAGTTTCTATGTAGGGTCTCATCCTTCTCTTCCTCTTTTACACTAGGTTCCAAGAATTCCACCATTACATCTTTGCTTTATGGGAACTATTGCATTTAGAGGTATCCCTGAGGAGTTGAGAGATGTTCTAATGCTTTAGCTCATGAACCATACTGGGGTTCTTCCCCTTTCCCATGCCTATCAATTGACATTAAGTAGTAGAATTATAATTATTATTTTTTTTGAAATGAGGATTATTATATGGTATAATCAGTATATAATCAGTACAAAATGCCTCCCAAGTCTGTGATCCACTCTTCTACTAGTACATATATAATCTGGGGGACAGGGATCTCAAGGTTAGAACATATATAGCCAAGGGAAGATTTTTGTTTTGACCAGTATTTTCAGACTGTTCTCCTTAGCTATGACATTATTTTTTTGCCAGGCTCCTTGTAGAGCTTGTGTCTGTCTCTATTCAACTTGTCCTCAAGGATCCTGAGATTCCGTTGAGGACTGTTGCCTGTTGGAATCCAGTCCCCATTGTCCTAGTGATAGAGCCGACACAATGATCAAAAGTCTAACTTCTCTGATCTTCCAAAGTTCAAAAGGGAGGAAGGGTTCAAGTCCAAAGCACTCTTCTTCTCACCTACCAAAGTAGTTTCTTCTTGGGAACTTAGTTAGAGGCTTCTGCCTAGTCCAGCAGATGCTAGAATCTCTCTGCTCCAAACTAACTTGCTATTTTATAGATGATCTAAAGGGCATGGTCTACTTTCCTTATATAAGATATGAACACACTTCCCATGCAATGTGATTCCAATTTATTCAATGGCTTTCAAAAATCTCAATTGACCTAGGACTTATTTTGCTCTTTGTCTAAAACCTATGATTGATTGATTTTTTTAAAAAAATCAAAACAAAACAAATTGAAATGTGTTCTCTTTCATTGTTCTCTGGGATAAGCTCTCAAATCTCTAACTTTCTTTCTTCACCATAATTCAGCAGTGATTTCAACCTGTTCTCTGCTCCAATAGTCTTTTCATTGTTTGGTCAATTCCTCCCACAACTTCCACTTTAAGGAAAGAGATCAGGTCTACCATATACAATTCATTTTTCTGTGGGTTCTGGTCTTGACCCTTTTGATTTCTTTCTCCATAATGCACCAGTACAGATACTTTCTCCTTTCTTCACTGCTCTTCAGCTTCCTTTTACATTTTTTCTCCCTCATTAGAATATAAACTCCTCAAAGTCAAGGACTATCCTTTTATGTATGTTTTTATTCTCAGTGCTTAATATGGTGCTTGACTTCTCATTTTCTCCTACTGTAACATTTTAAGAGGGATGGAGTGATTGTTTAGGCTGATCTCCATCTTACCCTGTGATCTTAGAAAATGAGGGAGAGATATACTATGTCTTTGAACAAGTCATTCTCTCTCTTTTGGTCCCAGTTCTTGTTGTTAAGTCCTATCTGACTCTGCCTGATCCCATTTGGGATTTTCTTGGCAGAGATTCTAGAGTGTTTTTTCATTTCCTCTCCAGATCATTTTACAAATGAGGAAACTGAGACAAACAGGATTAAGTGACTTGCCCAGAGTAACACAAGTAGTATGGGTCTGAGGCCAGATTTGAACTCACAAAGATGGATTTTCCTGACTCTAGGCCTAGCTGTCTATCCACAAAACTACACTTATCTTCTATTCAAGATGGGACTATATTAATTGACCTCCAAAGTACCTTCCAGCTCTGACATTCTAGGATCTCTGTTATATTGTCATTCATTTCCTTTGGACCTCAGTTTCCTCCTCCTAGACGAGAGGAGATAATACAGTGTATTCTCAAGTTCTCCAATTCTAGTGACTGGGAATACTAAAGAAAGGAAGAAGTCCTTATCATATAAAAATGTTTACTCTAATTCTTTTTGTGGACAATATTGTGGGCAATATCTGTACAATTTATAATAGCATTGATATAATTTAATATTATTGAACTAGAAGAAATAATGAGAGAAAGGGTTTCAGAGAGACTTGAGAAAACATATAGGAATTGATATAAAATCATCCATAGAACCAGAAGAGCAATTTATACTATTGTATCAACATTGGGAAAATGAACAAATTTGAAAAATTAAGGTATTCTGATGTATAAAAATTATTAAACATGATTCCAGAAGACCAATAATGAAGATTGCTATCCACCTTCTCATTTTTTATATATTTTTTTGTATGTAGCCAGTATAGAAACCAATTTTGCTTGATTATCTTATTTGTTATTTTGTTTTTCCTTTTCCCTCTAGTGGGTGGAAGTAAGGAGGATAAAATGCCTGACAATTAAAAACAAAAATAAATTTAAAAAAGAAAGAAAGAAAAAGGAAAGGAGAGATAGCAGGAGGAAAGAAGAAAAAAATAAGGAGGGAGGGAGGAAGGGAGGAAAGAAAGAAAGAAGGAAGGAAGGAAAGAAAGAAGGAAAGAAGGAAGGAAGAAAGAAAGGAAGGAAGTGCAAAAGAGAGGAAAAAATTAAGAAACTGATCATAGACCCTGCCTGATGTTAGGCTTCTAAATAGAGCATTATGTTGAATATTAATACTAATATGAAATTATCAATGGGGAGTTTGCCTATTTAAATGCCAGTTATGACCAGGCTATATGAAAGAAACTGAATTGAAGCATAGTACGAATTACAATGTGATGTGGTTGCCTCCCCCAACCCCAAACTTATTACAAGCCAAGAAAGGAAAATATTTTTCTAACATTTAAGAGATTTTATTTATATTTTGGAATTTATTTATGTTTTGGGATTTTATATTTTGGGATTTATTTATATTTTGGGATTTACGGTGACAAAAAATCCCTTTTATATTTTATAAATATGAAGAATGTGTTTTTCTATCATATAGATGGTGTTTCTTGTAGTATTGTTTACTGTGTCTTATTGGGTGGGGAGCTTTAGGAGCCAAGAGCCTGGTTTCCTAAAATCATCTCTCAGCCTACAGGTATCAGCTTAATTCTATCAGGATTATCCCAACAGTCATCATGTATTGGGGAAAGAGCCATGCATTTGTAATCAGAAGGCATGAAGTTTAAATTTTAGAGAACTCACTTCTTTCCTGGCCTCAGATTCTCTTAGAATAGATCATCTCGAGGCTCTATCAGATTCCCAAGTCTCTGTTTTCCTGCCTTTATATTTGGATCATAAAGATGCTTGTTAAACTTCTCTGTGGTTCATTCAGTTGTTAAAGGACTGATGCTTCTTATTTTATTAATAAAGGAATGGGAGAAACATTTGAACTTGTCTTACTGGGGAAAGATGGTGCATACAGAAAAATAATTTGATCCAAAACCCAGATTACTTGTCACAAGTAAATCAATTGCAGTGTAGGTGACCATGAGCTCTACATAGCCATAATTGAATGGAAAATGGATTACACCTCCATAACAAGCAGAAAAAATAAAATGTACCCATACTGGGTTTGCAGTTAATGATCTCATTAGGTTAGTAATGCAATTAGAGACACTGCCTGCCCTTTCAGACCAAGAGACCATCTTAGAGTGTTGTTTTGTGAAATAACAGGGAAACTCGATAAGGAGAGTCCTGGTTCCTTCCAGGACATATTCCTGTTAGGCACAGCCCTTTGGAGGGATACTAGAAGCTGGTGCTATTGGGAGGGGAGATGCAGAGGAGTTCATTATTCCTTGGGATGTCTGAAGATGGGGCTGGTTTCTTCCTGTGGTGATAGCCAACAGCTTAGAATATCATTGCTGTAAAGACTCTTTGACCTCTGCCTTAATTCAAGTCATTTCAGGAAATATTTATTATGTTTCTCCTATGTGCAAGACATTACATGTATCAAGCTCAAAAGAGCATAGTCCTTGTCTTTAATGATTCTCTACTCTAAGGACACAACACACACACACACACACAAATAAATAAATGATATATAAAAATACAAAGTAAATAAAATTAGAGTGAGATGAGAAAGAACAATTAAGAAAAAAAAAGAAAGGAGATAGAAATATATTAGGAAAAGGGAGATGGGGAGGGAGAGAGGAAGACAAAATAGAGGGAGAAGGAGAGAGAGAGACAGAGAAAGAAATGAGGGAAATCAGAAAAGACATCAAATAAAATAAAAACTCCCATTAAAGGCCGGAACTAGAGAATTGTGAAGTACCAACTTAACACTTAGTAAGAACCTAACATCTCCCCCTTTGTTTTGATTTAGAACATAGGGTGGTCATGACCTTGAAACATAAATCCATCAATATGGGAGGCATTACACATAATTACATAGATTACATAAACCCATAGTAACATAATACATAATAGAAGTATGTAACAAATAACATGATCAAATAATCATAAATTGAGAATTTATAAATGTCCATAAGTCCATTGTCCATTAGTCTCATCTTGTGTTAGGAAATCCAATGATTCCTGCTGGTTTTTAAAGTTCTTTAACAGTCTTCTTATTAGCCATGCTCTTTCAGTGTCCGATGTTTCTTAGATTTTCTCCTTTATTTTGAGGTCTTTCTCTTTTTCTGTCTCTCTCCGATGGACAAGGCAAATACGGCTCATTGGCACCCATCTGATTCCTTCTCCATCTGAAGAAATACAAGCAAACCTTCTCCCCCAAGCAGTTAACCTATCTGGTCCCTTCCATTCACCACTTTCTGGGTCTCTCCACATCACCTGGCGATTATCTAAGGATAGTGGAGCTGCTCACACTGGACACTGTCCTTCTGGTGGGTTATAAAACCTGTCTGCCAGAGCCAGTGCATCTTTGTCAAAAATTAGAAAATTAATGGTATAGAGAACTAAATTTATTTATTTTTTTTTACTTAATAATTTTTTATTATATATATATTTTTTATAATATTATCCCTTGTATTCATTTTTCCAAATTATCCCCCCCTCCCTCTATTCCCTCCCCCCGATGACAGGCAATCCCATACATTTTACATGTGTTACAATATAGTCTAGGTACAATACATGTGTGTGAATATCATTTTCTTGTTGTACAATAAACATTAGATTCCGAAGGTACATGCAACCTGGGCAGACAGATATTAGTGCTAACAATTTACATTCACTTCCCAGTGTTTCTTCTCTGGGTGTAGCTACCTCTGTCCATCATTGATCAACTGGAAGTGAGTTGGTTTTTCTTTATGTTGAAGATTTCCACTTCCATCAGAATACATCCTCATACAGTATTGTTGTTGAAGTGTACAGTGATCTTCTGGTTCTGCTCATTTCACTCAGCATCAGTTGATTTAAGTCTCTCCAGGCCTCTCTGTATTCCTCCTGCTGGTCATTTCTTACAGAGCAATAATATTCCATAACCTTCATATACCACAATTTACCCAACCATTCTCCAACTGATGGACATCCATTCATCTTCCAGTTTCTAGCTACAACAAAAAGAGCTGCCACAAACATTTTGGCACATATATGTCTCTTTCCGCTCTTTAGTATTTCTTTGGGATATAATCCCAGTAGTAGCGCTGCTGGGTCAAAGGGTATGCACAGTTTGATAAATTTTTGGGCATAATTCCAGATTGCTCTCCAGAATGGCTGGATTCTTTCGCAACTCCACCAGCAATGTATTAGTGTCCCAGTTTCCCCACATCCCCTCCAACATTCATCATTATTTGTTCCTGTCATCTTAGCCAATCTGACAGGTGTGTAGTGGTATCTCAGAGTGGTCTTAATTTGCATTTCTCTGATCAGTAGTGATTTGGAACACTCTTTCATGTGAGTGGATATAGTTTCAATTTCTTCCTCTGAGAATTGTCTGTTCATATCCTTTGACCATTTATCAATTGGAGAATGGTTCGGTTTCTTATAAATTAGGGTCAGATAGAGAACTAAATTTAGAAGTTCTCTAGCATTATTTGTGGCTCCCCCTTTCTTTTGTTTTTGGAGGAGTGTCTTAATGTCTCTGTTTCTTCTTTCTACTATTGCCTGACCTTGCGGATTAAAAGGTATTCCAGTAGTGTGTAAAATCTTATACTGCGCACAAAAGTGCGCAAAATGTTTAGAACTATATGCAGGTTTTATAAAGAGAGAAGAAGGCTTTTTGTTTCTGTAGACAAGATTTGTAAGAGATAGCAGCAGAACTAATAATTCATTTGATACAGGTTTTCAGGAGCCAATCTCAATTTACCACAATATAATAATACAGAGTCATATTTAGTCCAGAATAGCTCATCAGCTGAGCCCCTAGCAGTTTTTGACTACTTTGACTTAGTTTATTTAACAGCTTATCCTTTTGTTATCTGCAGCTAAACTGGCAGGTTACCTCCACTCCCAAGATTTCAGTCACTTTTCCAAGGGGGTCATGGGAAGAATACTGATTCCTACTCCCATTGTCACCCTTTAAAGGGACAGTAAATGGGAAATCATTTGCAGATTATCACAAGTGGCCCTGGAGAAGATTAAATAAGGAAAATGGCCATAAGTGACCCTATAGCGATATACTTGTAGAGTATCTCCCAGTCCTAGCTACAGACTTGTTATTTAAAAATGCAGTCTTTAAGATTGGCAAACCTTCCCAAGGTTTCTTCCCTCAGGAATTCACAAGTAAAAACTCCCAGTAAAGGCCGGAACTAGAGAATTGTCAAGTACCGACTTAGCACTCAGTAAGAACCTGATATCTCATTATCTCATTAGCACTTAGTAAAAACCTAACAGGTCCCAATAAATGAACTGTGTCTTAAAGGAAGCTAAGTATTCAGAAATGAGGAGAAAGCTGATTCCAGACCATCTCTTTTACTGCTAAGACCTGAGTTTGATTTGACAGGAGGCACAGCCTTTCTGTTCATAGAAAGGTTGCCAGGAATGAGCATCAGCTTTTAATACCCAGAAAGTGAATCATTGATTGGCTATTTGGTACATGTGTGAATTCAGGCAAATCAATTAACCTTTCTAAGACTCTGTGTTTCACTTAGGATTCCTCCCTCTCCCCCATCCATTAAAAGAGGCATTAAACTAATAATGGCCTTCCCATCTCTGGATCTTGTAAACTATGACTCTAAGATTTACATGCAACTAATGCTGAGAAAGAAAATAGCCACTGAAACTGAGCTTCAAATGACAGGTGTGAGTCTTTTTAATGAGTAGGTTTTGATGCATAATGGGGTAAGATGGAGATTGGAAGCAGGAAAGAATCTGAGAGCACTGAGAGCTTTAAAATTCATTGTAGGAATGGAGATCTGGTAGGATTGGAAAGTGTCCCAAGAGAGGAGGCCATTTGTGGTGACTGGGACTAAATTTCATTTACATTGTAAATTAGTCAAAGCCTGGTCATACTGAAAAGATAATTGTTGAACCATCCATCTGCCCAACTTTCTGCTAAGCTTGAAAGTCAGTGTTTTTCTCTAGAGAGGCAGAGCATTACTGGGTCACCATTTCCTCAATGATGTGTGAATCTGAACTCTGACCAAATTTGAAGTAATCAATATTATTTTCTGATTCCTTCCATTGTGCCTTCTCCCATTCCTTACTGTTCATGAGATAATAATTTAAAACTGGAAGTGAACTAAGAGGCCATTTAGTTCTCTTAATTTTTTATATTTGTAATATGAATCCCAAAGAAGTTGTTACTTGACCAAAATCATACAGGCAGCAAGGGACAGTACTAGAACCAAGTCAGGGACCTTTAACTCTTGTTCTAATATTCTTCACTACATTTGGGTATCTACAAGCTTTTCCTTTTCCTCTTCATTACAGAGAATTGTCCTCCAATCAAGGAAGCAATCAATTAACAAGTATTTATGAAGTTTCTAATATATGCCAGGCACTCTATCTGGCACCAAGATACAAGTATAAAGAAGGAAACAAATCTCTACTTGCAGAAAATTCTAAATAGGGAGATGTTATCTTTACCAATTTAGAGGAAAAGAAAGAGCTTAAATATAAAGTCATTAACATAAACATATACAAAGTACAAGAGGATTTGGAAGACATATCTAATAACAGTCTGGCTGTGTGACCTTGGACAAATCTCACTAGACCATTCAATGCTCTAGTAAGCCCTTTAGGTTGCAGAGGAGATGCTGATGTGCATTAAAGGTGAGGAAACTATTACGTGTCAGAGCCACAAGTCAGATCTGTGCCTTCTGGCTCCCAAAGCCCCAGACTTTCTACTAGACCTCATTAGCTGTTACAGTGGAATTTTGTATCATTTCTTACATGGTTATTTGGTTTCTTGGCCAAGATACAGATGCCTATGTGATCTATAATGGAGCTAAGTGAAATGTTGTGTCAATGAGTACTATTTCCTTTTTAGAAATCTGGACTGGTTCCTCTTTTGATAACAACATTAAGATAAGCAATGAGGAATATTCATCCTCTGAATAGAATGTATCTGGATTTCATGGAAGAAATTAATAAATTAACTCATGTTAGTAGTTTGATAATTAGTTCAATGACTGTACCCCAAATGTTTAGACCAGTGAATTGATGTTAACTTGGATGAAGGCTTTTGTTTTAAAAAATAGTTTATTGAAGATATTTCCTTTTAAAAAATTACTGTCAATTACCCTATACCATTCTCTGCCTTTGTAAAAAGAAAAAAATATATATACTCAAGCAAAAGATATAAATAAATAAGAAAACTGCAGCAAATTGATCATGCCTGAAATATGTATGTCTTCCCCTGCACTTTTTGCTATTAAGTGGGAGGCATGTTTCATGATCAAGTTCTCTGAAATTATTTTTGGGTACTCCACTGCTCAGTTTGACAGTCTTTCAGTATTGTTTTCATTTTATTATTGAGGGTGTCATAAAAATTATTTTCATTCTGCCAACTTCATACTGTATCATTTTCTACAAGTCTTCCCGAGTTTCTCTGAATTCTTATTTGCTATTCCTTACAGTACAATAATATTCTATTTATCATATTTTTGAACTATTCTTAACTAATGGGCACATGCTTTCATTTTAAGTTTTATTATTATAAAAATTGCTTCTATAAATAGTTTTGTGTATATGGGTCTTTATTCTATGTCACTGATTTTTTTGTGGCTAACAATGTGACAATGTCTATACCTAATTTAGTCACTTCTTAAATGTAATCACAAATTGTTTTCCAGAATCTTGGACTAATTTATAGCTCCACCAATAATTCTTTAATTTGCCTGGCTTACCAAAACTCCTCTAGAAGGCACCACTTTTGTTATCATTTTTAGATTTAAGATTGTAGAGGAATCCCATAAGGCTTTCTTATTAGTTCCTAATTCAACATTTTAAAAAATCAATGATTTGCCTGAAGATAGAAAGATAGTATGGCATAGATTGGATCTGATGATGATGATGATGATGATGATGATGATGATGATGATGATGATGATGAAAAAAAAAACAGCTAATATTTATGTACCAGTTAAAGCTTGCAAAGCACTTCACCTTTGTGATCTCATTTAATCTTCATAATCACTCTGTAAAGTCAGAGGTATAATAATTACCATTTTCAAATAAAGTAACTAAGAGTGAGACAGATTGAGTGATTTGCCCATCTTAGAAGAACTAAGTATTTAAGGTAAGATCTGAACTCAAGTTTTCCTGACTCTAAGTCCAATAGCTTATCTACTGCTGTCCAAGAAAAACTGAATCAAAACTTGTCTCTAACTCTTTGTTGTGTGACTACTGACATCTCTTATCTTCCTTAATCTTGGGCAGAGTTCTAAGATTTTTCTACTAAGTCTTAAGGGTTTTAGTGGGTTATAAATTTAATCCATTAATTAGTTATAAATCAGTTTATTTTATGATATGATTACTGAAATAGCTAAAACAATCCAAGGTGGCATTAAACTACAACAAAAAATGAAAATACTATGTTGTGATCCATACTCAATTCCCACACTTCTCTCTCTGAATGCAGATGGCTCTCTTCATCACAAGACCATTGGTACTGACATGACACCTCACTGTTGAAAAGAGTCACATCTGTCAAAATTGATCATTGTATAGTCTTGTTTTGCTGTGTACAATGTGCTCCTAGTTCTACTCACTTCCACCAACAATGTGGTATTATGTAAGACTCTGGATCTTGAAAGATAGGAAGTAATAGTGGAAAGAGTGGAATAGGTTAGGTTCACAAGACAATAATCAGTGACTATCGTAATCTAATGTTTGATAAACCCAAAAATCCAGTTTCTGAGATAAAAACTCACTATTTGGCAAAAATTGCAGGGAAAATTAGAAATTAATGACAGAAACTAGGCATTGACACACACTTAACACCCTATACCAAAATAAAGTCAAAATGGGTTCATGATTTAGATATAAAGAGTGATACTATAAGAAAATTTAGAAGAATAAAGGATAGTCTATCTCTCAGAGCTATGGAAAAGGAGAATTTGTGGGCAAAGAAGAACTAGAGTAGATTACAGAATAGAAGGTAGATAATTTTGATTACATTAAATTTTTAAAGTTTTTATACAAAAAAACCAATGAACCAATGATTGTAAGAGAAGCAGTTAGCTGGGGGGGAAATCGTATATCCATGGGTTCTGATAAAGACCTCATTTCTAAAATATATAGAGATGACTCAAATTTGTAAGAATTCAAGCCATTCTCCAACTGATAAATGGTCAAAGGATATGAGCAGACAATTTTCAGATGAAGAAATTAAAACCATTTCTAATCATATGAAAAAATGCTCCAATTCACTATTGATTAGAGAAATACAAATTAAGACAAATCTGAGATACTACTATATACCTTTCAGATTGGCTAAGATGACAGGAAAAGATAATGATGAATGTTGGAGGGAATGTGGAAAAATTGGGACACTAATACATTGTATTTTCACTTTTTGTTGTAGTTTGCTTGCATTTTGTTTTCTTTCTCATTTTTTCCCTATTTTGAGCTGATTTTTCTTCTGTAGCATGACAATTGTGGAAATATGTATAGAAAAATTGCACATGTTTAACATATATTGGATTACTTGCCATCTAGTAGAAGGGGTGTGGGGAAAGGAGGGAAAAAAAATTGGAACACAAGCTTTTGCAAGGGTGAATGTTGAAAATTATCTACACATATGTTTTAATAATAAAAAGCTTCAATAAAATAAATAAATATAAATAACTGTGAGATAGGTACCATTAATATTCCCATGATACAAATGAGAAAATTGAAGCAGACATGTTAATCAGTTTGTCCCAGGTCACATAGTTCCTAGAAGCTGTATTTGAACTCTGGTCTCCCTAACTCAAAGTTCATTGCTTCATCCACTTCAATACAGAGTTGGTTTGTAACTCTTTTTCTGCTTTTTCCAATGCCTAAAGGCTTTCCAGTTCCCAAAAGAAGTGGGATGAGAGCCAGGGAGGATAACCTCAATCAGCAATCATAGTTGATTGAAAAGTTTGAGGTTTTTTAGAAAGTTACAACCAATTTCAATTTTTTAAAAAAGGCATAAAGATTTAAGTCATCCTCATTATAGCACTTGCCAACACATAATTAGTAGAAAATGACAGAGGCTGTAAATATATAATTAACTCTTCTTAATGCCTCCTTGCTTGTATTTTCAATCTCTTTATGTAGACAGTAGAACCAGTTGTCTGGGAGTCCCAAGCAACTAAAGATCTGTGATGATTGTATTAACACATTAAAAAAAACATACTTGTCCATGTGTAGTTATACAAATATACCCACACCTGTATAACAACTCCCTTATTAACCTTCAAAGGATTGATCCAGTCAAGTTTAAGTAGAATGTAAGTCTTCTGCAAAATCATGGACAAGGTCCAGAGATAGTCAAATCAGGTCCCCCAAAATTTCATGCATGTTCTTATATCATCTAATTTGGTTTGTCAGTATGTTTGTTGTATTGTTCATGTATATCCCATATCAGCCTATGAGATCAAGAGGTATGCATATGTAATTTCCCACTACTACCTAGTGTGAGATAGGGCATACAATGTGTACAAGCAACTAACTATTGAATGGAAATGATTAAATGAATGGATGATATTGACATTAATCAAGTAGATATGAAGCCTGAGCTAGACAAAAGAATAGAAATATATATGTATATATATATGATGTCTTTTGACATCAATATAGGATAGAAAAAAAGACACACACACACATGTATGTATATATATATATATATATATATAATCTTTTTAAGTAAGGTCAGACCTCAAATCTATGAGTGAGTTCAAATAGACAAGTTACATTCTAGAAGTGTAGAGTTAAAAAGCCATATAAAATACAAATCTTGACCCCCTACTAGAAATTGTTGAGAAGTTAGAAAAACAAAGGGATTCTAAAAGACCAGAGAGAGGTTAAGCATTGCTTCAATTCTTGGGGCAGAGTGGACAGATAGAGATTGAAAATGTCTCCTTAATGTTTTGGAATAGATTGTTGAGATGCTTTTAAACACTTAAAAAAGGAAGCAGTGATCCCTAGGAATTTGTATGGGTTCATTAAGAACACTTTAAGCCAAACTCAGCTAATCATTGTTTTTGAAATAGAGTTGATATCCTGTTTATTAAATAGCTGCAGATGCTGTAGTTAGAGGACATGGTCCAAATCCTAGCTCTGTCACTTGTTGCGTGACTTTGGGTGAACAAAGTCTCTCATTGCCTCTATTTTTTCTATTCTTATACTCTCTTCAACATTCTTTAAAGTGATTTATGGTATTACTATTGAAAATCTTCTATCCAAAGTCATCAAAAATTTCTTAATTGTCATATCTGATCATCTTCTAGTCCTAGTTCTTCTGGATCTCTTTCCTTCATTTGATATAGTTGACAATTGTCTCCACATTGCTATTATCTTTGAGTTTTCATTAAATTTCAAGATTTTCTTCTACTTCTTTTCTCTGTCTGACCACTCCTTCATATTCTCCTTTGTTTGACTCATCATTCATATCCTGTTCCCCAAAACTGTCTTTAGTCATCATCAGAATCAGAATCATCATCATTATTGTATTGTCATCATAGTTATTGTCTTCTCTATATCCATCTCTTTCTCTTCCTTCTCTTTTTTCTGTTTCCCTTGTTCCTTTCTTCCTTCTTTCTCTGCCTCTCTATATATCTCTTTCTTTGTTTCTTTCCTATTTCTCAGTCTTCTCTGTGTCTGACTTTCCATCTCTCTCTTCTCCTCATGAGTCTATGTCTCTTTCCTTGTCTGTGTATATTTCTGTCTCTGTCTCTATGTGGCTCTCTATCTTGTGTATGTGTTTGTGTGTCCGTGTGCACACACATGTCCTTATACATAGGTCTCTGTATGTTTTCTCTTTCACTGTCTCTGTCTCTCTGGCTCACTTTGTGTGTCTTTCTCACTCTCTTTGTCTCTTTAATTTCGCTTCCTCGTTAGGTATTGTAGTATTGGTAAAAGTAGACTTGGAGTCAATAAAGGCTTGACTATATGATCTTGGTCAAATAATTTAACTTTTCTGAGCATCAGTTTTATATATATAATAAGTTTAATGGCAAAGGCATTTTCTATCTCACATGTTTATCAAAAGGCAGTACATACAAAGGACTTTATAAATATCAGATATTATTATTGTTGTTATTATTGTTTTAATAGGTTGAAGGTCATTTAACTCAAGTTGTTTGACTGATATAGTAACCCCTCATAATAATGTTTTTTGTCCTTTTTTTTTTCCTGAGTTAATTGGGTTTAAGTGATTTGCCCAGGGTCACACACTAGGAAGTGTTAAAAGTATCTGCGATCATATTTGAACTCAGGTCCTCCTGACTTCAGGGCTGGTGCTTTATCCACTGCACCACCTAGGTGCCCCACCCCTCATAATAATGTAATTAAGTAACTCACTTAATATCTTGGACCTCAGTTTCCTTATGTATAAAACAAAGAGATTTAATTAGATTGCTTGTGAGGTTCCTTCAGCATCTAAACCATTGATCCTGTGCTCCTGGGAAGGTACAGCTCTGTCCTAGTTTGTCCTGTTCATCTCATATTACCATAGGATCATAGATTTACTTGTTAAGATTCTTACAAGATGCCAAGTCACCTAACATTTAGGAATGGTAGGGATACATAAGACCATTTTGTTGACTCCACTTTTTAAAAATAAATGAGAAAGCTGAGACGGAGAGTACTGAACTTGCCCACAGTCACACAGGTAGCAAGTGGCAGATCTTTTTGATGCCCCATTGAAGAAGGTTATTGGGCACCCAGAACTTTTCCAGAGAAAGAAGATTTGGGTGCTGAATGAACATGGATTCATCTTCTGTAATGATGCATTGAGAGAAATGAGAAGGTTTAGTTGACAGGGGAGAAAAAAAGATTTAAGGGTGACAAGACAGCTGCCTTCAAGTATTAGAAAGGATGTCTTTTGGAGGATGCATTGGCTCCCAGGATCAAACTTAGAAACAATGGGCAATAGCTATGCAGTTTGAGCTAAATAGAAGTTAAGAGTTATAGAGTTAAGGTTTAGGCTTAATGTAAGTCAAAACTTCCTTACAGGCAGGGATGTATAAAAGTCAAAGGATGTTTGAGAAAACAAATTTCCTTCCCTGAAAGTCTTCTTGAGAAGGTTGAAGGATCATTTGCCAACTGCAGTAGAGGAGGGATTCTTGTCTTGGTAGGCAGTTTGGCCCAGTTTGGAGTGATGCCTTCTGAGATTACATCCCACTCTGAGATTCTGTGATCCTAAGATTATCCAGGAGACCTGAAGATTTCTCTGGTGTTTGGGAAATGAGTGATTGGAAAATGTCTGATTAATGACCGGTACTATTTGAGTCTTGCTCATAGTTCTTAATCCAGTCATTCCTGACTCCTTCCTGGAAGTGAATAGGGTTAAAACTGCTGGATAATTGAGAATTATACAGATTTTACTTACACATACACATACATACACACACACACACACACACACAAATGCACACACATACACACGGACAAGCAGTGTCCCAAAACTTAAACTGTACTAAGAATAATACTTTGGGGTGATCTTGTGGATACGTACTATGTTAGGAGCTCTCTTGAATAATCTCTGGGCAACCAAGTCAGGGAAGTAGAATTGTCTCTACATTCTAGAGCCCTTGTTTGGAAGGCAGCTGCCAACTGCCATGGAGGAACCACTTAATTAGAAGTAGAACTCCAGAGGAGATGTGCAACTTCCTGAGTGGCAAACAGTTTGACTGGAATCTATTTTGGTCAGAATTAGAATGTTCTCTCCATGAACAGGACGGAGCAGTGTGAGTAGAAGAAAACAGAACTAGATTGAGAATTAGGAGATCTTAGTTCTTATCCTCATTTTATCACTTACTCATACCCCTTGCTATGTGAACTCATACAAGTTAATTCTCTTGGTCTCAGTTTCCACATCTATAAAATTGGGTAGCTTAAGACTAAATCCTACTTAGAATTCCTTCTTGCTCTTGATTCTGTATGAAGATTTAGGGATAGAACTTTATGGCTTCTCTAGACCTAAATTTCTCCATCTAAAAAAATGGATAGTTTTTTTTTTTTTTTTTTTCCCTAAAAACTGGACTAAGTGGTCTTCAAGATTGCTTCTAGCTCAGCAATTCTCTCTGAAGTCAAGCCCTAGGAGAGTGTGAGGATGTAAACAAATGAAAGGTATCTTAGTTACTTTAAGATATGGAATGAAAATTTCCCAGTATCTGAATCCAGATCCACCCAGCAGATTGGGGAGACACCAAGCTAAGGATTTCACATCTTGATGATCATTCTTTTGTCTCTGGCTCCTTTGAGACCAATTCATCCTTAAATCAGGGATATGCTGAATGTAACCTATCTAAAGGAGGAAGAATGCCTTTCTTTTTCAAGATGAAAAAATATTATTAGGTATATTGCTCATCACCCACAAATCCCTAGGCAAGAAAATGGCAGAAAAAACTAGAACCCAAGGGGAAGGCTAGAACTGAGTACCATTCCTAAGGTATGGAAATGCCCATCAAAGAAAGTGAGATTCTTATTTCTCTTTTTTGTTGGTTTTGTGGGTGTTTTTTTTTTTTTTTTTTTTTTTTTTTTTTTTTTTTTTTTTTTTTAAGAGAGGCTTGCCAAAGATCTCTCCTTCCTTGACTACCAAATCAGAATTAGGACCCAGAGCTGCAGAATCTTAGGTTGCCCCTCCCCAAAGCTTCAACCTATCTCAAGTTCCAAAAAGACAAATTGGAAGGTGACCTCCAGGCCCATTAAGAAACCAGGCAAAACTCTGTTTTCTCTGTCTCTGTCTGCAGCACCCTCGCCCAGGAAGCAAAGACCAGTTAATTGTATGGTAAGAGCTATGTACTAGTGGAGTATCTAATGTAGCATGTAATTGCTGGGTAAATAAATACAGGGCTATTTCCAGCTCTCAGCCCAGTGCTGCATGGTGGGTAATTATGTTTCTGGACCTGCTTGCTGCAATTTCTAAGCAATTGCTTCAAGTCCTGATAGTGCCAGTCTCCCCCCCCCCCCACCAACCCCATCCTCGTTGGGATGAGCTGGACTATTTGGTTCTGATGGAGAAGAGAGTCTGTGGCACCATCCAAGCTCCCAGAGGCCCAATGGCCATGCAGCTGTTTCATTGGCTTGTTGCCCTGGGATTCCCTAGAATACCCTGTTATCCTATCTTCCTCAGACCCAGTGTTTTAGCTACTCTCAGGACTTATCCAAGCTTTCCTTGGACCTGTTCCTTCCCACCACTCTGAAGCCAAACCAGCTGCCTCAGCATAGGATTTTGCCTTCCACCTCATCTCTGATTCTTCTTTCCCATTCTGGAGCTCTTTGTTGCTTTGTCTCTTTTTCTTGTACACCTCCTGGTCCTTTTGTCTTGTCCATTAAGTCATGCCCTAATTTTTGAGTCTTGTTTTAAGAGGGTTTCCATTTCTAACAAGTGACTAGGATCTGTGGAAGTGGAGAGAGAAGTATAAGAAGGTATATGTTGGGGAATGGAAAGGCCACTAAAGATGCAATCCCTGGGAAGTAAGGAAGGTTTGAGCTATAGCTATTCAGAGGCACACTGCTGAATGTGCCCGAAGCATTGGCTAGTTAAGCTGGTCTGGTTTGGGGCAGATCCCTACAGACAGATCCTGCTTCAAAGAATCTCTCCCCCCATTCTCCCTCCCCTGCCAAATGCCTGAGACCAAAATCCCTCTCTCTGCACTGACAGAGTCCTACACATTGCATGGAATATTAAGTTGCTTGGGTACTGGCTGGCAGTGCCAATCAATCAGCTTAGTCGAGGCTGCTGGGAGATGGATGGCGGGCAGCCGATGTGAAGGCTTCGTGCTGAAGTCCTCTGTGAGTGTGTGCACAAATACGTGATTATACATATCTCTGTATATGTGTATCTGTATGCATGTGCGTACATGTATGTATTTCTTCATTTCGAAGGCACCCATTGGTGAATATTCTATCATTCTGTCAGGCTACCAGTTTTCGGGGGAAATATGACAATAATGACTTATTTTACAAATACAAAGGGCTTTGAAGCCTTTTGCCATTTGTTATCTCTTTTGTCACTTATAACAAACCCATGAGGAAAGTAGAAAAGCCATTATTATGCCCATTTTATAGAAGAAAATCAATCTCAGGTTAGAAGAAGCAACATGTCCTAGTCTGCCTTTAGCTTCATAGATTGTGAGAATTGAGCTGTATGTCAGAGCTCATCCAATCTCTATCTGAGCAGAAATCTCTTCAACCTCATTGATAAATCAGAAATCATTTATTAAGTTCCTACTATGCACAAGACAACTGTGCTAGACACTGGGCCTATCAAGACAAAAATCGAGATATGGGGAACTTACATTCTACCTTGAGAGTATGTATGTTTACATACATAGGGATATTATAGAATAGGTTTTAAATAAATAAAAGATAATTTGGGAAGCAACTAATATTTAGTGGGACTGGGAAAGGCCTTATGCAAAACATAGTCCTGTATGTTCTAAAAGGCAGAGGTGAAGGGGGGTATTCCTCACAAAGACACAGATGAGAAAAGGATAAGGAACCATCCAACCTCTCAGTGAACATCTCTCTTGATGAGAAATCTAAGGCAGCCTGTTTTACTTTGGGATAGTATGAATACCTTAACTTAGAACCTCTGCAGATTTCTCTCCAACTTCGACTTATTACTTCCCTTCTGCTTTCTGGAGCCAAGCAGAAAAAGGCTCACTCTTCTTCATGGCAGTCCTCAGAATTCTTGATTTCAATTGAATTCAAGAAACATTTCTTAGCATATTCTCTGTTCAAGCAGGGTAGTAGGGACAAAGGATGCAGAGACAGAAAACCAGTCCTCCCGTCAAGAAGTTTACCATCTACTGGGTGGATATAATAAGCATTCATGGCTAAAAAATGGACTCCGAAAAGTAAATACAGAGTATACATGTATAAGCTTATTTCAGGAGAGGGAGAACACCAACAAGTGGGAGAAATTGAGGAAAGCCTTTTCTAGAAGGAGACATCTAATAAATTGGAAATTACTTAAAAACTATAATCTTTCCTCTCTTCCCTTCTCCCTCCTCTTCCCCCTCTCCTCTTTTCCCTTTCCTTTCCTCCTCTCCTTTCCTTTCTCCTTCCTCTTCCCTTCCCTTCCCTTCCTTCCTCCTCCCTTCCCTCCCCCTTCTCTTCCCTCCCATCTTCTCTTTTCCTCCCTATCCTGTCTATCTCAATCACCTTCCTCTGAACACATTCCATTTTTCTTTGAGTTTCCTTCTTAAGTCAAGGGATGCTGAACTGAACACAGCATCGACCCAATTTACATCAAACCCAGTCCCCCATGTGGTCTGCGGGAGCTGAGTCCAACAGAAGGATCACTTTCCTGTTTGAGATGTCATACCTTTTCTCCCGTGGACACTCTGTTTCTATTTGTATGGTCTAAGATCATGTTTATTGTTTGAACAGAACAATCAGGAGGTTTGGAAACCTTGAAGCTAAGCTTGTTTCAGTGCTTTCTGTTAAAAAACCATCTAGATGGCTCAGTACTTAACCTGGACTCAGAAAGGCCAAAGTTCAAATAGGACTTCAGATATTTCTTAGCTGTATGAGAAGGGGCAAGTCACTTAACCTGTTTGCCTCAGTATACTCATCTGTAACAAGATGCAATAACAGTAGCCACTTCCTGAGATTGTGGTGAGGATCATGAGATACTCTTTAGTGCTTAGCATAGAATCACACATAATATGTGCTACATAATATATGCTCGGTGTTTGTTTCCTTCACATCTACCTTCTGACATTTCTCTCCCTGTCCTAGGGACTCAGAATTCCTTCTGTATCCCTGACTCAGTTTGTTTCTTACAGCCTCTCCTTCCCCAAATTTTCCCACCTTAGGAAATGACATGTATGGCAGTGGGCAAGTAGTATAACATCCTTGTATCTCAGTTTCCCCAGTGCAAAATGAGGGAGTTAGAGTAAATGGCCTCTGAGATCCCGAGGAGCCTCTGAGCTAATAACCCACGTGCTAAGCCTCTTCCACTGTACCCACCATCACTATTTACTTAACCTGTGTCTCATGTCTTTGGGCCCTATATATTTCTAGGTGACATTTAACGAGTCAATTAAACAAGACTTCACTAAGTTCTTTGTGCTGATGAATCAAATCATGAGAAATTGGTGCCCAAAGGTTTGTTACTGAATATAATGCATTAACATAGGTTAACAGGTGCTTTTTGCTAGGTAAAGGCCAAGACCAAAAAAGTCATTTTAATAGTGAGTAGCACTTGGGGACAGCTGTGTGGTTCAGTGGATAGAGCGCCTGGCCTGAAGTCAGGAAGATGGGAGTTCAAATTCAGTCTCAAACACTTACTAGCAGGGCAAATCATTTAACCTGTTGGCTTTAAGGGAAGGGAATTGCAAATAGTTCCAGTATCTTGGCCAAGAAAACCTCAACTGGGATTAGGCCCAAGTACAAAGAGGTGAACATGACTGAGCAACAAGTCTTTAAAGATGTAGATTCAGATTCTGCCTCAGTCATTTATTCTCTCTATGAACTTGTGGAAGACTTTTTACTTCCTTGCCACGGTTTTCTCAAGTGCACAGGGAGCTTATGAGTACTTACAAAGAGGAAGCAGACATCAGTAAGGATTGTCATTGACTCATTAACATTCTTTTATGAAATAGATTTTAAACTAGAGGTTTACTAGCTATAAATGGCAGAACAGCCTAGTGAAAAGATCTTTGTACTTGGAATCAGAAGAGAACTTCCCCCCTCTCCATGTGACAAGGCATTCGGTTGCTCTGGGAGCATCAGTTTCCTTACTTGTAAAATGTGGATAATAATCACCCCAGTATTTCCCCTCCAGGATGGCTATGAAAGCAAAGGGAGACACAGATTTATATATATTTTTGTTAACTTTATAGGAGAGGGATGGAGTGGGAGCTGCCATTTCATTAGGAGAGATAATACCTGAAGGGGGAAACTTTGTCCATCAATTTTGGTTGACACTATTTTTTTGCAATTTATATTCTAAGGGAATTGTCTTGGGTTGGGGGTTGCATGAAGTGGTTTATTTTTGTCCAACGGATAAGTGGTCAGCAGAGATCTGAGGCAGGACCCCTCCCCCCTCCCTGTGTGTGTCCACACACAACTCTGAAGATGTGTCACACCCTCTAATTCACTGTGGCAGTCTGAATGCCCTCTTTCACACATTTGTAGTGGCCTTCTCAGAGCCTCCAGTCTGGGGAAGGGGTGTGTGTGTGTGTGTGTGTGTGTGTGTGTGTGTGTGTGTGTGTGAATTTGTGTGTGTGTGTGCCCACTCAAGAAATGCACAGAATTTTTATATTCCAATGACCCATAACCCAACAAGGAAAGTCAAACTTCAGAATGAGCTCAGCCTTTCCTGATCTTCCCAGATGCCAGCACTCCCAGCTGAGAGATTTCTCACCCTTCAAAGTCCTTGTTTTTATTTTGCATATATGTCATTGTGTATAAGTTATCCCCCCTCTTTTTCCCCCCTATATACACACACATGAAATGAAGGAAATGAATATTTCATTTTCATCTTTTTATTCCTGTGCCTGGAACACAGTAGGTATTTAAAAGAAAAAAAAGAGAGAGAGATTGACCAAAAACAAGTATGTTACTGATCAATGTTAACTGCTTGATCAGTAACATACTTGGTTTTGGCCAATCTCTCTCTTTTTCTCTCTGTCTCAAATGGGATTACGCCCTAGTACAAAGAAGTAGATATGACAGAATAACAACTCTTTAAAGATGTGGATTCAGATTCTGTCTCAGTCATTTATTCTTTCTATGAACTTGTGTGTCTGTCTTTGTCTCTGTCTCTTCCTCTCTCTGTCTTTGTCTCTGTCTTTCTGTCTCCCTCTATCCCCCCTCCTTCTCTTCTTTTCTCTGTCTTTCTGCCTCTCTCTTTCTCTCTCTTTCTCCTTCCCTCCCTCCCTTTCTGTCTCTGCTTCTTCCCTCCTCCTCACTCTCTTCATGTTTCTATGGGTTTATTTCTATGCTTCCATATATCTCTCTGAGTAAATATTTGTTTGTGTCTGCATCTGAATGTTTGTTTTTCTGTCATTTTCTTGTCTCTCTGTTTCTGTCATTTTCCTGTCTCTCTGCCTCTGTCTCTATCTGTCTGTCTATCTCTTTCTCTTCCCCTTCCCCCTTCTCTCTGTCTTTGTCTCTCTGTCTCTGTCTCTCTTCTTCTGTCTGTGTGTTTCTCTCTGGGTCTCCCTCATGCTTTGTATCATTCTCTCTGTCTCCATATGAATGCATCTGGCTCGATTTCTCCCTTCCTGCCTCTCTGATGCATCTCCATGCGTGTGTTGATTTCAATGTCTCTCGCCATGGCTTTCTGTCTCAGCGTGTCTGCACGCCTGGCTGTCTCTTCCCCTGGGTTTTTTGATCTGCCCTTCCTCTTTGCCTCCACATTTCTTTCCACATTTTCAGATACCTTCTTATCTCTATCTGCCACCTGTCACCATAGGTCCTCCATGATTTGCCAAGCCTTTCCTAGAAGCTTTAATGGAAAGAGACTTGGAGGAAGGCTTCCTCTATCAACCAAGGGCAGAGTTTCTAGCTCCTTCTCCTTGCCATTCCTCCCTCCCCCTCTCCATCTTCCCAGTTCTGAGATACTGTGAATGTCTTTCCAATAGAATCAGTGACTTTGACACTGAACATCTTCCTCAGACACTTGAGGACATGGCAGACAGAGACCAAACAAATGAGATGTCTTGCCTAGCAACCCAGCCCTGTGGGAAATGCAGAGAAACTGCAGGGAGCCTGGACTGGCCTTTTGCTGGGTCGTTCCCATTCAGTCATCGTGCATGGGAAAATTTGGAGTCCTAGCCATGCAGAAGTTCTCATTTTATCAATTCTTGGGATCATAAAATCCTAAAATGCAAGATGAGAGGAACCCTTAGAGATTATTTAGCCCAATGTCCTGTTTTTACAGTAGGGGAAACTGAGGCCTAGAAAAGTGTCCAAAGTCACATAGGCAGTTAAGAACACAGCATTTAAAAAGTAGATTTAGAAATCAGAGAGCCTAGAGGCTATCCTCTGCTAGTGACCTTCTGGTTCAATACCCTCATTGTAAAGATAGGGAAACAGAGGCCCAGAGAGGTCACATAGGGATGGAATGGCAGAAGGAAAATTTGAACCTATATCCTTCAATTCGCCAGATAGGGCTTAGAGTCCAGAAAGACCTGAATTCAAATCCTACCTTAAACACTTACTAGATATATTGCCTTGGGTAAATCACAATATATTTGCCTCAGTTTCCTCATCTATTAAATGGCACCTACCCACTAGGATTGTCATGAAGGTAAAAATGAAATAATATTTCAAAAGGTGTTAGCACAAGTCCTGGCACAGATTAGGCACTATATAAATGCTAGCTGTTATTATTATTACTCTGATTCTTTCCACAATATTGCCACTGTCTCCTCACAACTAACACCACCACTATATGTGGCCTATGTCTCATTCTGATTTTAGGTAGGATTCTTCCTCCTACCAAAACAATTCTGTCCCTTTCTACTCAGTAAAATCAAAATTCCTTTCACTAGGGACCAATTCATTCATGCTACAATTAAAGATTAAGTTCCCTGTGAGTAAGACATTTAAACTCACTTTCAGAGGTAACGAGCTAAAGCTAAAGAGCCTTTTCTAAGAGCAATTCTTCTAAGGGAAAGAGATGATTCAAGTTCAGGGAATCACAGATTTAGAATTGGAAGAAAACTCCTAGTTCCTCTCATCTCATCCCATTCTCCCATGAAGAAAGCAAGTGCTGGAGAGATGCAATCACTTGTCCAAAGTCCCACAGATAAGCTGGAGTGGCAGGATTCAAACCCTGGGTCTGGCTCCAAAACTAAATATCTTCATGCTCCATCACTCTACTACCTCTCTAGGGAATGGGTTGGGGGAGAGGTTGAGAGAATGTGAGAAGGGTTGATAAAAAAGAAGTCCCAAGACAAATACTATCTATTTTCCCAATTCTCCCTAGAGTCTGCCCTGGGATCAGGGCCCTCTGTCAGACATCCATATTTAATGTGCTTCAGTCATTGTTCTGGGTTAATTGGCTTGGACAGAGCAGTCCCTAGGAAATGCCCCTGATAGAACTGACAAGCCTCTTTGGCGCACAAAATATTTCTGGCTTAAAGCTCCCTAATACTCCCCGTTTGCTGGATGGTCGATGAAGACAACAGAGCCAGGATACAGCTGCAGATCACTTGTAACGCAAATACCAGAGGCCAGCTGCCCAACTTAATGAAATTCCGAGCATCCTTTTTGAGATTCCAGCAGCATTGCCATGTCGAGGTTAAATTATAAGTTGATGATGACAAGCAGACGCTCTGAAAATGTCAAAATTAGCATGACTGAGTACACAGAGATGCTCCCTCCTCCAGCTCATAGTCTGGGCACGATCACAGGGCCTGGTTTTTAGCTCTAGTATATAGCTTTCCCCCTTACCCATCTTCCTAAAGAGCAAGGTTCTCTCTCTGATCCTCCCTGAAACCCACTCTTGGACAAGAATCAAATCAATTAATTCACACTAGATCATTCACAGAGGTCAGAGATGGACTTTAGGGACCATCCAGTCCACCTGCTTCATTTTAATTCCATTCATTTCATCAAGCATTTATTAGGTGCCTTATATTACTCTTTTCACTGTTCTACCACTGTCTCCTAATGTCACCAAGGATAAATGGCTAACATAGCTCTTCTGCTTTTAGGGATTCTTCTTCCCGCCCCCCCTCCCCCCAAAAAATGTGGGATTTTTGTAGTAGCATCCAGTAGAAACCTGCTTAGTAAAATCAAAACTCTTTTAATTAGGGACAGATTTGTTCATGCTTTTAGCTGACATTTGATTGTATCTGATTCTTTAGAGGTTTTCTTGGCAAGAGTGGTTTGCCATTTTCTTCTCTGGCTCATTTTACAGATGAGGAAACTGAGGCAAACAATTAAATGACTTAGCCAGGGTCACACAGTAAGTGTCGGAAGTAGGATTAAAACTCAGTTCCTTCCTGACTTTAGACCTAGATCTCCTGTCTACTTTGACATCTAGCTGCAACTTACTCATGGTAAAAGTAAAAATTACAGGAATGAGAAAACTATGAGGTTCTAGTCAATGAAGAGCTGCTTTTGGTATCAGGAAAACCTGGGTTCAAGTCTCTTTTCTGACTCCGTGACCTTAGGTCCTTTCTTTAAAACCCAATGTACTCCAGCTACCTTTATCTGTAAAACAAGGTTAATGATAATTTTAGAACATTTGCTAAACTTTATTGGTTGATGATAAATAGTAGGAGTAGCAGCAGCAGCAGAAGTATTACTACTAATTAGTATTGCTACTAATAGTAGTAATAATAGCAGTGGTAATAGTAGAAGCAGAAGTAACAGTAGTAGCAGTTATTAGCAATAATAGCAGCAGTAGTAGTAGCAGCAGCAGCAGTCCCCAGGAATATAATACTAATAGTAGTATTCAGCAGCAATAGTCAGCAGCAGTAATAACAATCATCATCAGCAGCAGTAATAGTAGTAGCAGCAACAGCAATAATACAAGCAGTTTCAGTAGTAATAGTTAAAGTAGTAGCAGTAATAATAGTCATAATGGTAGAAGCAACAAAAGTAAGCATTCACATACTGGTTTAAGATTTAGAGAGTACTTTACAAATATTGTCTCATATTATCCTTACAAAAATCTTGGAAAGTAAGTGAGGGTATTATCCTCATTTTACAGATAAGGAAACTGAGGCAAACAGTGATTAAATCACTTACTGAAAGTCACACAGATAGTTAAGTGTCTGAGGTTGGATAACTGTAATGCTTTCTCCACTGTGTCACCTAAGAGTCTCCCAGTGTTCTAATGAAATCATAGCTCCCGTATCTTCCTTCTTCCCAAAGCATGTTGACTGTTGGGCAAAAATGGAATGACTCATGCCCTCAGATTGCCATGGTTCTGGTAGTATAGGTAAATATATTTTGTGTGTGCAAACATGAAATCAATTCTGTCATGGAACACTCACAACCAGAGATTAAAGACCTCTCAATTGAGCCTTGAAAAAGCTTAGGGATGGAAGGAATGGGATTGAAGAGGGTCATCATTTTAGGCATGGAGAAAAGTTGTGAAAGGTTCAGAGAGGATTTCAAATTGAAGGATTTAGCTATTTTTGCAGAGAGGGAAACTGAGAATTAGAGAAAAGTTTCCCACTTAAGATCATGAAGGAAGAGAATCAAACTCAGAATTTCTGTCTCCTAGTCCATCTCTTTCTTCTATACTTCTTTAGGAACAACTTAGCAAGTTCTAGTTCCCAGAGGAATTGCATTTCAACAGAAATTCAAGTCTTAAGCTAAAGCCCTAACACGTGGAATTTCCGATGTGGAGAAGTTTGGGGGCATGTGGAGCTTCTCCCAACAGATGTAACAAAAGACTTCTCTTCACTAGCATGAAGGTTATTTGCATTTTATATTCAATTCATGCATCAAGAGTATCTTGCAAAAAAAAAAAAAAATGATGCTTTAGGGATTCAATGAACTAAATGAGATCATCCATTCACACCTAGAGGAAAGGGTGGAGGGATGAACATGAGACTAACAAGATGAGAGTAAGGAGAACATTTGGAGGTGTCTGGGAACTCTTCCCCAAACAGAAGAAGCAGGGAAATCTAACAGGGAAAAGGTCCAAAAAAGGGGAAGCCAGGAGATTTTAGAAACAAAATAAAGAGGCAGCCCCCTCCCAGTGGAAGATAACAATTGTCATTGCTATCTAGAGAAGCATGAAGGGACTGTGGAAAGGGCATAAGCTCCAATCTGAGGGCCTTCTGTCACTTTTATAGGAGTCCAGGCATTGGCTCCCTTGATAGAATGTAAAAGGATGGAGGGATTAAGGGTGATCCCTCCATCCTTTTACAATCTATTCTTTTACTTTTTACCCCCAGCACCAAAGACCATAATACATGCTTACTAAATGCTTAGGGGTTGATTGCTTGATTACTCCCAGTGTGCTCTAGGCTTCATTTGCCTTATCTGTAAATTGAGGGGTTGGACAATAGTTAGAATGTTTTCCAGGAACACTTAGGGGTTAAGCAGCTTGTTTCGGACAGGACTTAAACTCTGGTGTAAGACAAAGCCCACTAAAGAGGTGCAGTCTCTCTAAGAGTAAATTCTGTGAAAGAAGAATATGGGTCTTATGGAAAGAGACAAGAGGGCAGCTGCAATCTATGCAGTAGTGAATAATTAGAACTTCAAGTGATGACATTTTCCCGCTTCTGAACCTTGATTTCTCTCTCCCATTAGCACGGGGTCACCACTTGATATAGCATAGACTGTGCTCCTAGCTACTATTCAGTAAGTACTTCAAGAAGGAGACTGTGAGAAGCAGAGATAGTCAGCCAAGTGAAGCTTTTATAATGTAGAGATTTTATAGCACTTTGGGAACTTCCCTGATGAAAGAGGCCCTTGAAAATGGAACTCATAAATTCATTATGTTAATGGTGGCAGAGCAGACATAAAGGGATGCTGATTGCAGCAAGAACTTCCAAGAGATGGACCATTCCAAATATGTCACTATAAGTTGCTGTATGAAAAAACATGCAAGTGACAGCTTTGCCTGTGTGCTACCTTTGGCAGTCATAGAGCCAGTTTCTTCATCTGTAAAATAAGGATAATAATAACACCTATCAACTAAGGTTGCTGTGAGGATCAAATGAAATAATAATTATAAAGCACAATCTGGCACATAGTAAAAGCCATATCATCATCATCATCATCATCATCATCATCATCATCATCATCATCATCATCTAGACCTAGAAGGGATCTCATAGGCTATCTTTACCATCCTCTCATTTTATAGATGAGAAGGCTGAGGCAGATGACTTGCCTAAGGTAACACAGGAAATAAATGGAATCATTGATTTAGAGCCATAAGGAACAATGAGGTGAACTTCTCCAATCCCACATTTTACAGAGAAGGAAGAGGAGCATCAGAACAGTCAAATGATCTGCCCCAAATGGCCGATATAGTAAATATGACAGAGCCAGGATTTAAAGTCAGGTCATCCTCACTCCAAATTAATCTAATCCCTTTTTCACTGTCCCTATACTACATCTCAGTCCAAGTCTAGAATCATTCAATCAATAAAAATCCACCAAGTGTTTCCTAAGTTCTAGACATTCTACTAAGTAGCTACTTTCCTCCTGAGCTCCCCTCTATTGAGATTTTTAATTCAGGCAGGTATTGGGGAGCCAGGTTTAGAACTGGAAGGATTCACAAAGATCTGATTTCCTCATTTTAGAATTGAGGAGACTGAGATCCAGTAGGTAGTAGCATTTGAACTGAGATTCTCTAAACCCAAATTCTATATTCTATTCTTTCCATTGTATTAGCCTTTCTTTATGTGTGTGTGTGTGTGTGTGTGTGTGTGTGTGTGTGTGTGTGTGTGTGGTATTCCTAGCCAGGTACAGCTTAACCTTAATCCAGTTCAACAAATCAATCTGTCCTGGACTTTATCCTATGACTTCCTACAAGCAGAGTTATTTTGAAAAATGAGCATTTTGGGGAGCCTTGTTTCTGATCATCTGGGCCATATGAAATTATTGTCTTCAACCCAACTTGCACTCTGCCATTGCAGCTGACTCAATCTCTCCCATTGTGGGGGTCTGTAAATTTTAAGGAATTTTAGAACTATAATTAGAACTACATTCAGTTCTAATCTACATATGGGGAGTCACAGCAAAGAAATCATTTTTTGGAAAAGGTGGCTAGTACTGCCAGCTACTAGGAACTGTGAGGACTGAAGGAAGAGCAACGCCTGTAGGAACTACACAAAGTAGAAAGAATCAATGCTTTGAGAAACTATGAGCTACAGAAGGTTGAAATAAAGATTTGGAGCTAGACATCTAGTCCAACCACCTGACTCTAAAGATATGGAAATAGATTCCCAGAAAGGAGTGGTAGCTTTTTCAAGTCAAATATTCAGTCAGCTCTTCTAACTTCAAATCCTTACTCTTTTCATCGTAATCTCTCCAACATCTCTTAGTTTATATTACTTCAGTCTCTATAGGGAAACAACAAAGCATTGCAAAAGGCTTGCTCCAAATTTTGCCTTTTCATCTGAGAAGGGATCTTAGGAGATTCCAAAGGGAAGGTTTAATATTAGAGACCAGCCATAGCTATTGTAGAGATATATAGGGGAGAAGTAAAAGCAGAGCAGAGTGAAAATTGCACCTGTTGGAATGGAGATCACCTATTAGGAACTGTAAAGCTCTAGCTTGGGAGCAGAGAACTGAAATAGGATCATGGTAACACATTATGCAGAATTACAAGAGGAGATGGTTGCCGACAAACTGGATTTAAGACTATCAATAACTAAGACTCTTCAGGTCTCTTGGGAAGGGATGCTTACTGGAGGCCATTTTCCATGGGCTCTGGTATAAATTCCATTTATTTTCTTTGGATTGAAAAAGCTTAAGTTTTTTTCATGTTTTGTGAACCATGTGCTTGCAAGAGAAGTAACTGACAAAATACTGGATGCTTCAATATTAAGATTTTATGAGACAGAGAAAGGAACCATTGAGATGAAATTTCCTGTTCCCCATATCCTTCCTGTTACATGAAGATATAGTACAAAGGTTACATGCAAAATGAGGGAATAGTCTAAGTCAGAAATGCTAGACATGCCATACATGCCAGAGTCCAATCTGAATCTGATTAAAAGGTCATGGGAAAGTATGGAACAAAATAAATAAAATAAAATAAAATGTAATGTTGACATGTGGTTTACTAATTTAATTTATAATCTACAAGGATCCTTATGTAACCCCCATTTTTATTTGAGTTTGACACTACTAATGCAGATAATCTCTAAAATACTATCTCTTTCTCATAAAACTTAAGCTGAGGAGTTTTTCATTCTAAATTACATAATAAGATTAGTATTAATAGTAGAAAGGATGGGGAGCATAATCTGGCCCAGTCTTTTCAGAAGTCTTTACAGTCTTTACAGAAGAGTAAACTGAGTAAAAGATCCTGTAATTAAAAAAAAAATCTATATTTATTTATTTAATATTTTCCCCAGTTACATTCAAAACAAGTTTTATACATTTTTAACATTTTCTTAACATTTGTTTTTAAGATTTCTGAGTCCTAAGTTTCTCTCTCTTATCCCCACCCACAATGTGAAGTTATGCAAAACATTTCCATAAAAGTCAAGTTGTAAAAGAAAACATAGATCTCTCACCTTAATGAAAATAAAAACCCTCAAGAAAAAAATAAGTTAAAGATAAAGAGAGTGATAGAGAGAGAAATAGAGAATGCTTCAATCTATATTCTGACACAATCAGTTCCAAGTCCTTCACAGCAGTTGTGGATGATTGTACTATTACGAATAACAAAGTCATTTACAATTGGTCATTCCAGAACATTGTTATTACTGTGTATTCTATATATTTCACTGTGTTCATGGAGGACTTTCCAGAATTTTTCCCCCTGGGAGCATCCTGTTCATCATTTCCCAGGAACAATAATATTCCATCAAAGAAACTTGCTTCAAAAAAAAAATTTTTTTTTTTTTTTTTACCAATTACTATTGTTAATTGTATTTCCCTCCTTTATTCTCTCTCTCCCCTTTCATTCTATCCCCTCTCAAAAGTGTTTTGCTACTGACTATTTCCTCCCCCTCTCCCTTTCTATATCCTATTCCTCTCCTATTTTCCTGAAGAGTAAGATAGATTTCTTTATCCCTATTGAGTATGTATGTTATTTCTTATTTGAACCAATTCTGATGAGAGTAAGGTTCATTTTGCCTCCCCTCTTCCCTTCCACTGTAAAAGATTTTCTAGCCACTTTTTATGATGATAATTTGTACCATTCCACCTCTCCTTTTCCTTTTCTCCCAATACATCCCTCTCACCCTTTAATTCCATCATTAAAAAATATTATATCTTCATATTCAATGCATACCCATGCTCTCTGTCTATATATATTCCTCACTTCCATAATAATTAGAATGTTCTATTAAGTTACATGTATCATCCTCCCATGTAGGAAGGTAAACAGACAAATCTTATTAAGTCTCTCATGATATCACTTTCTGTTTACCTCCTTATGCTTCTCTAGAGTCCTATATTTGAAAATCAGATTTTCCATTCTGCTGTGGTCTTTTCATCATGAATGCCTGAAAATCCTGTTTCATTGAATCCTTTTCCTCTGAAGAATTATACTCAGTTTGGTTGGGTAGGTGATTCTTGGTTGCAATCCTAACTCCATTGCTCTCCAGAATATCATATTCTAAACCTTCTGGTCCTTTAATGGGGGGGCTGTTAAATCTTATGTTATCTTGATCATGGCTCCTGAATTGTTTCTTTCTGGATGCTTGAAATATTTTTTTCCCCCCCTTAACCTGGAAGTTCTGGAATTTGGCTATAATATTCTTAGGAGTATTTAATTTGGAATTATCTTTTAGGAGGTGATTGGGAGGTTCTTTCAATTTCTATTTTATCCTCTGATTCAAGAATATTAGGAAATTTTTTTCTTGATAATTTCTTGAAAGATGTCCAGGCTCTTTTTTTGATCATGATTTTCAGGTAGACCAATAATTTTTAAATTATCTCTCCTGAATGTATTTTCCAGGTCAGTTTTTTTTTTTTTCCCAATGAGATATTTCATTTTTTTCTATTTTTTCATTTTCTTTTGCTTTATTGTATCTTGATTTCTTGATTTATCATAAAGTCATTAGCTTCCATTTGCTCAATTCTATTTTTTAAGGAATTATTTTCCTCAATGAGCTATTTTAACTCCTTTCCCAATTGGCCAGGTTTACCTTTTAAGGCATTCTTCTCATTAGCTTTTTGTATTTCTTTTTATACCTCTCTCAATTCTTTGCCTAATTTTTCCTCTGTCTCCCTTATTTGATTTTCAAATCCCTTTTAAACACTTTCCTGGCCTGAGCCCAGTTCTTATTATTAGGAACTTTGACTTTGTTATCATCTTTTAGTTGTGTGTTTTGATCTTCCTTATCATCATCATAATATTCTATGGTCAAAAACCATTTTTCTTGTTTTCTGCTTATTTTTCTAGGCTATTACTTAAAGTAGGGCTCTGTTTCTAGGGTGGAAGGTGTACTGCCCCAAGCTTCAGGAATTTGGGGCAGCTATTTTTAGGAATTCTTCTAGGAATCTGACCACTAGCACTCTTTTCTGCCCTGGAGCTCTTAGGTGTGTTCCCATCTCAACTGAAACTGTAAGATCTAGGGTGCTGGCCTGAGCTGAGACTCAACTGACTGGAGCTGTGTTAGGACTGCCCACCATATTCCTATCCCATTGCCACAGACCTTCTCCCCTTCTCCACTGATTGTCCAAGTTCTCTCTGGTGTCCTTGGGCTGAGAGGTCCAGAAGTCTCCAGCATCTCTGCTGATTCAGAGATCCAACCTCACTGATGTTGGGATCCAGGCAGGAGCTAGAGTCTTCCAGGTCCTCTTTGATGTCTGTGGACTGAGAGGTCTGGAAGTCACTGCTGCTTCAGAGGTTGGCCCTGACCCAAGCTGGGGCTGGGTCCTGGGCTGTGCCAGTGTCCCCTGCAATGGAATTGCATGATGGATTCCCCCTCTAGTGTCACAGACCTTTTCTGCAGAGCTTCTATGTTGCCTGAGTTTAGAAAATGTTCTAATCCATCTTTTTGGAGTCCTGAGGCTCTAAAATTTGTTTAGAGTCATTATTTAAAGGAATTTGGAGCAGTTTGGGGGAGAGGTTGGGAAAGTTCCTGGTTTTGCTCCGCCATCTTGGCTCCACCTCAATTAATGTAATTTTTTCATGGTCACATAACTAATTAATGACAGTGACAGATCTGGAACTAAGAATCCAAACTTCCCAATACTCCTCTGCTTCTGGGACAGAGACTCTTTGGGCTGAATCATATCTTTCAGTCCAGTCCTCCCATTTTAAAGGGGGAACTAGATTAAGAAAGATACAAAGAAGAGAGAAGAGGAGGGTAGAATAAAGAAGGAAATAAGGGACAAAAGGTCCCATCCAGGGACTTTTTGAAGGATAGTCTTCTAGGCTCAATAGGGGGTAGAAAGCTAGACTCATCCTGCATGAACCTTTTCTTCCTTAGTTTCTTTTGAAATCATTAAACTAGTACAGTCAAAAAGTTCAAAAAAGTCAGATGCTGGTTAAAATTCCCTGCCTCAGGCCAAGTGGTTCCAGTTCTTAGGAGAAAGGCACCTGATAAGGTGGAGGAAATGAAAAAAAGCTCTGGCTGACTAGGTCGCACGCATTTCAGTGGCAGGTATTCCGTAGCTAATGCCCGGAGAGGCAAACCCACTTACCCTAAAGAGAACTTGCAGTCAATCTGAGCAAAATCCTATTTGCTTTAATGAGTTGGTGTGTAAATATTGTTTCTCTGCTCAATTCCCTGGGCAGCCCAGTCAGGTAGCCGGGTGGGCCCACACTGATCTCTAAATGTATATATTACAGTGTTACAGGTTACAGTGTTTCAAATGCAAACATAACCCAGGCTAGAGGGATAAAATAACCTTCATGTGAAGGTGAAAATTGAAAACAGAAAACTTGGATCACTTATACTGAGGAGTAGCCTTGTTCTACCCCTGAATATCCACTTTTTTTTTTTTTAATGCTTAAATATGTCTTGTTGATATTTAGTCATTTCAAATGTGTCCAATTCCTTCTGACTCCATTTGGGATTATCTTGGCAGAGATACTGAAGTGGGTTGCTATTTCCTTTTCCAACTTATTTTACAGATGAAGAAACTAAGGTAAAGAGGGTAAAGTGACTTATCTAAAGTCACACAGCTAATAACTGTGTGTGTGTGAGACAGAGAGACAAAGAGATAGAGACAGAGAGACAGAGACAGAAACAAAGAGAGATGAGAGAGAGAAAGGAAAGAGAGGGGGGAGGAAGGGAAGGAGAGAGAAGAAAAAAGAGAGAATGAGAGAGAGAGAGAGAGAGAGAATCTCTTCTTTATGCCTTGTAATAAAAAATAATTTTTCAAAGGGCAAGGAGATCAGTTTAACAAAACTAATCAACATATCAACTGAATCCAATAATGTTTCCAATGTTCTATCCTCAGTTTTTCACATCTGCACATAAGGAAGGATAGTAACATCTGTTCTGAGATTTAATCTCAGTTCATTGCCAATTATTAGGCTTCTATCTTACCAGGGCTGAAGCCAAGGATATCTCCCCAAAGAATATTGAAGTAAGTGAAATTTGCCCTCAATCCTCATTACCCAGGGCTTTGATTTTAATTTTCGGGTGCTGTGTGTCTTTTGGTAAATCACTTGAGCTGAGCCTCAATTCCTTATTTGATTACTATAAGGGAATAATAATATTTTGTGCAATCCTTTGAGTTGTTTTAAAATGAAATCTTTGGAGATTTTTTTTTTAAGAAAACATATCAAAATTTATTAACAATATGTTTCATTAAAATATAAATACAAGACAGTATAGATTTACATAGTAATACATCATTGTTTTGAAAGGGTCACAAAAATATCTGATTCAGCACAACTTCCTCTACTCATCACTTACTTCCCTCAAAAAAAGAAAAGAAAAAGAAAAAAAAGTTTATATTCCATTGCAGGATACAACATTTACAAAGATAAATACAACAATTTGAACCTTAAGTCACTACTAGGGTGATAAAGAAAAAATTCCCTTAGAAAATGGCATATAGGATGTCTTTTTTTTTTTTTTCTTTTTCTATCTTTATTGTATTTTATAGAGTAGCTTGCTCCAGTGATTTTTTTTTCACTTTAAGGCTATTTATACATGAAACAGGTTAAATTGTTTTTTTTTTAATTTTTTTATTATATATATATATATATTTTTTATAATATTATCCCTTGTATTCATTTTTCCAAATTACCCCCCCTCCCTGTATTCCCTCCCCCCGATGACAGGCAATCCCATACATTTTACATGTGTTACAATATAGTCTAGGTACAATACATGTGTGTGAATATCATTTTCTTGTTGCACAATAAACATTAGAATCCGAAGGTACATGCAACCTGGGCAGACAGATATTAGTGCTAACAATTTACATTCCCAGTGTTTCTTCTCTGGGTGTAGCTACCTCTGTCCATCATTGATCAACTGGAAGTGAGTTGGATCTTCTTTATGTTGAAGATTTCCACTTCCATCAGAATACATCCTCATACAGTATTGTTGTTGAAGTGTACATTGATCTTCTGGTTCTGCTCATTTCACTCAGCATCAGTTGATTTAAGTCTCTCCAGGCCTCTCTGTATTCCTCCTGCTGGTCATTTCTTACAGAGCAATAATATTCCATAACCTTCATATACCACAATTTACCCAACCATTCTCCAATTGATGGACATCCATTCATCTTCCAGTTTCTAGCTACAACAAAAAGAGCTGCCACAAACATTTTGGCACATATATGTCTCTTTCCGCTTTTTAGTATTTCTTTGGGATATAATCCCAGTAGTAGCGCTGCTGGGTCAAAGGGTATGCACAGTTTGATAACTTTTTGGGCATAATTCCAGATTGCTCTCCAGAATGGCTGGATTCTTTCACAACTCCACCAACAATGTATTAGTGTCCCAATTTCCCCACATCCCCTCCAACATTTATCATTATTTGTTCCTGTCATCTTAGCCAATCTGACAGGTGTGTAGTGGTATCTCAGAGTGGTCTTAATTTGCATTTCTCTGATCAGTAGTGATTTGGAACACTCTTTCATGTGAGTGGATATAGTTTCAATTTCTTCCTCTGAGAATTGTCTGTTCATATCCTTTGACCATTTATCAATTGGAGAATGGTTCGGTTTCTTATAAATTATGGTCAGTTCTCTATATATTTTGGAAATGAGACCTTTGTCAGAACCTTTGTTTTTAAAAATATTTTCCCAATTTGTTACTTCCCTTCTAATCTTGTTTGCATTAGTATTATTTGTACAGAAATTTTTAGTTTGATGTAATCAAAATCTTCTATTTTGTGATCAATAATGATCTCTAGTTCTCCTCTGGTCATAAATTCCTTCCTCCTCCACAAGTCTGAGAGGTAGATTATCCTCTGTTCCTCTAATCTATTTATTATCTCCCTCTTTATGCCTAAATCATGGATCCATTTTGATCTTATCTTGGTATATGGTGTTAAGTGTGGATCCATATCTAATTTCTGCCATACTAATTTCCAGTTTTCCCAACAGTTTTTTCTGAATAATGAATTTTTATCCCTAATGTTGGAATCTTTGGGTTTGTCAAAGATTAGATTGCTATAGATGTACCCTTTTTTGTCCTTTGTATCTAATCTGTTCCAATGATCTACCGGTCTATTTCTTAGCCAATACCAAATGGTTTTGGTGACTGCTGCTATATAATATAGCTTTAGATCAGGTACACTTAGACCACCTTCCTCTGAGTTTTTTTTTTCATTAGTTCCCTTGCAATTCTCGACCTTTTATTCTTCCATATGAATTTTGTTGTTATTTTTTCTAGGTCATTGAAATAGTTTCTTGGGAGTCTGATTGGTATAGCACTAAATAAATAGATTAGTTTGGGGAGTATTGTCATCTTTATTATATTCGCTCGGCCTATCCAAGAGCATTGAATGTCTTTCCAATTATTTAAATCTGATTTTATTTTTGTGGCAAGTGTTTTGTAATTTTTCTCATATAATTCCTGACTTTTCTTTGGTAGATGGATTCCCAGATATTTTATACTCTCAACATTTGTTTGGAATGGAATTTCTCTTTGTATCTCTTGCTGTTGCATTTTGTTAGTGATATATAAAAATGCCGAGGATTTATGTGGATTTATTTTGTATCCTGCCACTTTGCTGAAATTTTGAATTATTTCTAGTAGCTTTTTAGCAGAGTCTTTGGGGTTCTCTAAGTATACCATCATGTCATCTGCAAAAAGTGAAAGTTTAATTTCCTCATTTCCTACTCTAATTCCTTGAATCTCTTTCTCGGCTCTTATTGCCGAGGCTAGCATTTCTAGTACTATATTGAATAGTAATGGTGATAGTGGGCAACCTTGTTTCACTCCTGATCTTACTGGGAAAGGTTGCAGTTTATTTCTATTGCATATTATGCTTACTGAAGGTCTTAAATATATGCTCCTGATTATTCTGAGGAATAGTCCATTTATTCCTATACTCTCAAGAGTTTTTAGTAGGAATGGATGTTGGATTTTGTCAAATGCTTTTTCTGCATCTATTGAGATGATCATATGGTTCTTATTAATTTGATTATTAATATGGTCAATTATATTAATAGTTTTCCTAATATTAAACCAGCCCTGCATTCCTGGAATAAATCCTACTTGATCATAGTGTATTATCTTGGAGATGATTTTCTGAAGTCTTTTTGCTAATATCTTATTTAAGATTTTAGCATCAATATTCATTAAGGAGATTGGTCTATAATTTTCTTTCTCTGTTTTCGATCTACCTGGTTTAGGTATCAGTACCATGTCTGTGTCATAAAAGGAGTTTGGTAGGACTCCTTCATCCCCTATTTTTTCAAATAATTTATATAACATTGGGGCTAATTGTTCTTTAAATGTTTGGTAGAATTCACATGTGAATCCATCTGGCCCTGGGGATTTTTTCCTGGGGAGTTGATTAATAGCTTGTTCTATTTCTTTTTCTGAAATGGGACTATTTAAGCAATTTATCTCCTCCTCTGTTAATCTAGGGAGCCTATATTTTTGGAGGAAGTCATCCATTTCACTTAAGTTATCAAATTTATTGGCATAAAGTTGGGCAAAGTAACTCCTTATTATTTCTCTAATTTCCTCTTCATTGGTGGAAAGATCCCCCTTTTCATTTGTAAGACTATCAATTTGATTTTCCTCTTTTTTTTTTGATCAAATTTACCAAAAGTTTATCTATTTTATTGGCTTTTTCATAAAACCAACTCTTGGTTTTATTTATTAATTCAATAGTTTTTTTACTTTCAATTTTATTGATTTCTCCTTTTAATTTTTGTATTTCAAGTTTAATTTTTGGTTGGGGGTTTATAATTTGGTCTTTTTCTAGCCTTTTAAGTTGTAAGCCCAATTTGTTAATCTTCTCTTTCTCAATTTTCTTCAAATAAGCCTCTAAAGATATAAAATTTCCCCTTATTACTGCTTTAGCTGCATCCCAAAGATTTTGATATGATGTCTCATCATTGTCATTATCTTGGGTGAAATTGTTAATTGTTTCTATAATTTGCTCTTTCACCCAGTCATTCTTTAAGAGGAGATTATTCAGTTTCCAATTACTTTTTGGTCTATTTACCCCTAACTTTTTACTGAATGTAGCTTTTATTGCATTGTTATCTGAGAAGAAGGCATTTATTATTTCTGCCTTCCTACATTTAATTTTGAGATCTTTATGTCCTAATATATGGTCAATTTTTGTATAGGATCCATGAACTGCTGAGAAGAAAGTATATTCCTTTCTATTGCCATTCAGTTTTCTCCAAAGGTCTATCATACCTAGTTTTTCTAATATTCTATTTACTTTTTTAATTTCTTTCTTGTTTGTTTTGTGGTTTGATTTGTCTAAATCTGAGAGTGCAAGGTTGAGATCTCCCACTATTATAGTTTTACTGTCTATTTCTTCTTGCAGTTCTCTTAACTTTTCCTTTAGAAAGTTAGATGCTATACCACTTGGTGCATATATGTTTAGTATTGATATGGCTTCATTATTTATGCTACCTTTCAGCAGGATATAGTTTCCTTCCTTATCTTTTTTAACGAGATCTACTTCTGCTTTTGCTTGATCTGAGATAAGGATAGCTACCCCTGCTTTTTTGGCTTTACCTGAAGCATAATAGGCTCTGTTCCAACCTTTTACCTTTATTCTGTATGTATCTCCCTGCTTTAAGTGTGTTTCCTGTAGGCAACATATTGTAGGGTTCTGCTTTTTGATCCAATCTGCTATCCGTCTCCATTTGATGGGATCGTTCATCCCATTTACATTTACAGTTAAAATTACTAATTCTGTATTTCCTGCCATCGTATTATCCCCAGATTATGCTTTTTTCCCTTGACCCCCCTAATCCCCCTCCCCGATATTTAATTTACAGACCCCCCTTGTGACGCGCAACCCTCCCTCTTTTTTTTTTTTTTTTTTTTTTTTTAGGATCCCTCCCCCCTCCCTCCAAGTCCCTTCACTTATTCTCCTTTTCCTTTTCCCTTTTCCTCTCCCCCCTTTTAATGAGGTGAGAGAAAATTCTCTGAAAAACAAATATGTTAATTATTTACTCTTTGAGCCTCTCCTGATGAGAGTAAGTTTCACACAATGATTCTCCCCCTCATTAAGTTCCCTCAGATATGGTGTATTTTCTATGCCTCTTCCTGGGATGTAGTTTCCCTCTTTTTATCACTCCTTCCCCTTTTTCTAAACCGACCTCCTTCCCTTTACTACACCCCCTTTTTTTCTTTTATATCAGTAAAATCAAATTATCCTTGAGTATTTTTTATATACCCACAACAGAGTTACAGTTCTCAAGGGTTCTGTGTACCTTTTTCTGTTTCTCTTCAGTCTTGTGGATGTAGATCAAATTTTTTGTTTAAGTCTGGTTTTTTTCTTAGAAACATATAGAATTCCTCTGTTTCATTGAATGACCATCTTCTTCCATGGAAAAAGATGCTAAACTTAGCTGGGTAGTTCATTCTTGGTTGCAGTCCTTGATCTTTTGCCTTACGGAATATCAGGTTCCAGGCCCTTCTATCTTTTAATGTGGAGGCAGCCAGATCTTGGGTGACCCTTATTGTGGCACCTTGGTATTTAAATTGTTTTTTTCTAGCTGCTTGCAGGATTTTCTCCTTTGTGTGGTAATTCTGCAGCTTAGCCATTATATTCCGTGGTGTTCTTTTTTTAGGGTCTATTTCAGAAGGAGTTCGATGAATTCTTTCCACATCTACTTTCCCTTCTGTTTCTATTATCTCTGGACAGTTCTCTTTGATAATTTCCTGTAAAATAGAATCTAGGCTCTTTTTTTGGTCATAGTTTTCTGGAAGTCCAATAATCCGCAGATTATCTCTCCTAGATCTATTTTCCAGGTCTATAGATTTTCCCAGTAAGTATTTGACGTTGTTCTCCAGCTTCTCATTTTTTTTTTTTTTTTTGTTTTGTTTGACTGATTCTTGGGTTCTCTGTGAATCATTCATTTCTATTTGTTCCATCCTGACTTTTAAGGAGTTATTTTCTTCTTTCACAGTTTTTAGTTCTTTTTGTAAATGCCCAATTTCGTTTTTAAATGAATTATTTTGCTCTATTGAATTTTTTTCCATTTCCCTAATTTTTTTTTTGAGAATTATTTTCTTTTTCCAATTCAGAAATTCTATTTTCTTGAGACTTTTTTATCTTTTCCAATTCAGAAATCCTACTTTCCTGTGTTTTTTTTTTTAACCTTTTCTAATTCATGAATTTTGTTTCCCTGCATCTCCTGTGAATTCTTTATTTTTTCCAACTCCAATTTCAGGACGTTGTTATTCTCTATCATAGCTTCCCTTTCCTTTCCCCATTTTTCTTCAATCTCCCTCAATTTTTTAAGAGTTTCTTCTAGGAGAGAGTTATGTGATGGGGGGCAGGGATCGTTCCCCTTTGGGTTGTTATCTGCTGACTCTCTGCTGTTAACTTCCTCGGGGTTGGATACCCGCTCTTTCTCTGTATAGAAGGAATCTATAGTTTTTCTAGCTTTTTTGCTCATATTTAAAAAAATCTTTTGGGTCTGTCCCTGGGGTAGGACATTATTTATTTACTTCTTTACCAGCTTCCTCCCAGACCAGATGGATGCAGCGCCTGAGCTAAGATAGAGCTCTGGGAGAGAGTTCCCCACCCCCTCCCTGGAGGTGCCTCAGAGGTGATTAGCACTACTGTGCTTTGAGGGCGTTGAATAGTAAAGACAGCACAAAGCCCAGCCTATGTGTCCCGGTGAGGCGTGGATGTCTGCAGCAGGTGACGTGAAAAGCCCCTGTGCTCAAACTGGAAGTGTCTGCCAGAAACCGTGGTCCGTAGTTCAAAGGTTCCGCTTCTCTGGGACTTCCTGGAGCTGAGTTCCACTCCCTCCAGCTAAGCTAGGCCGTGTGTGTTGCCTTGGGCCGTATCCACCCACTTGTCAATCTCTTAACTATTCTCAGGAGGTAGCTGAGGCCACACCCCCTGGTGCCGAGATCTGCTGAGTCACCCCCAGGATCCGGGGAAAATCTAATCTATCTGAATTTTTAAGGTATTTTAGCTTTCTCTTCTGAACTGCTAAATAATTAGCAGAGAAGAGCTAACAGCCTGTGCCAGATTCCTTTACCTCAGTGGCTTCTCTGATCCCAGAGCCCTTCCCAGTGCAATGGGCGCAGTGTGCCACTACCCCACTGTCTGTGCTGGTCTCTCTTATTCCTCCCCTGGGAACTGACCTTTAATGTTGAAACTCCAGATTCTCTTCAGCTGGTAAGTCGTGCTTCCAGTCCTTGTGGTATCTATCAGTCCTGAGCTAATTCTGAGACTTAATTTATCTAATTGGTTGTGAGGGAATGAGGACGTTCACAGAGACGTGTGTTTCTTCTCCGCCATCTTCTGGAGATTTTTTTTTAAGACATTTTGAACTATTGTATATTTTTTAAAAGAAATTCAAACCATTATATAACAATATATTTATAATAGCATTTATTTCTTTAATAACAAAGAATTGGATACAAAGAAGATGTCCATTGAGGAGGAATGATGAGAGACAGAGAGAGAAAGAAGAGAGAGAGACAGACTGAAAGAGATAAATGCATTATTTTTCTTCTTTGCAAGCATGGGAAATTAAGGTTTACACAGTACAAGGAGAAAGGTGACATTCCAACCCAGTTCCCAATCTTGGAGTCCTGAACTTTCTGAATTGGTTCACCACTTGACTAACTTACTACTGTAATGCTACTAATATTTAAACATACAAAAGTATGATGCCCAATTGCAGTTTGTCCTTCTTGACCCAATCAAAGAGGTTTGTACTCCATAAAGTAATGACAAAAATTAGACAGTCTTTAAACACACACACACACACACACACACACACAATTTAATCATGTCCTTTTGTTGATTGTTTTGCTCAAGATATTTGTCCCATCAATTAATTATTTAATGGACAATATTTGGTTTAAAAATTTAAAAATGTAAAATTTAAAATGAAAATAAGATTTATCTGCCTTGATTTGCCAACTTCTTTGGATTAAACAGGGACAATCATTGGGTATTTAAGTAACTAAAGACATTTGAGCAGTAAGTCATTCAAGCCACAAGTCATTCAAATGATATAGTCCTCCAGACTCAGGACCATATTGAGGAAGCAGACTTCCTTGTACTTATACTAAACATCAGCAAGGCAAGGGAAGAAGTGAATGCAGAGGGAGTATTGCATTCCTCCACCTTCTGTTGACTATGCTATTGAAGAACTTAGCCAAATAAAGATATAGTACATCCTACTGGGAGCAGAAAATGATATACCAAGGCAAAATGTAGACTCAGACAGATATAGAAGGATGCCCTCTCCAGGGAGGAAGCAGCATCAAGGTTGCAGCCCCTTGGAATTACCCCACGGGTCCTAAGTAGGAAGTATAGTGCACTGGAGACCCAATCTGTGAATGTGAGTTTAAATAGGGGTACTACACCATGCTGTCAGATTCAGTCAATGTGTTAGTAAGTTTTGCTAAATTGCTTTCTTTACTTTCTCTTTTTTATGCTTTCTTACAAGGGATGGTTCTCTGGGGAAGGAAGTAGGAATGGATAAGTTGGGAAATGAAAGTGACAAAATAAAATTATATTGTATGTTTTTTTTAAAAGGAATGTGAGGTGGTATTATGCTATTATAACCTTAATAACCACCTTCCTCTCTATCTGTCAAACTGCTGCTCAGGTTTTTCATTGCAATGCCCTCCAAAGCTCTGTTTTTCCCTTTACCATAGCCTATGATCTGGACTTTTCCTCATCTTCTTGCTACATTAAAGTTTATCTGCTTCCTGTCCTGTTCTGCTATGTGACAGGAGTAAATTAGAAAAAAAAAAAAACATAAGCCATACAGGCTAAAATGTTAATAGCTTAGTGTATCATCTGTCTTTGGTAATAAAATATAGTTTAATGGAGGTTTTCATAATGAAGGTGATGATTTGGAAGAAACCTTGGAAGACCTGAAAGAACTGAAGGAGAATGAAGTGAGCAGAACAAAGAGATCAATTTATATTATCCTAATAACAATGATGATATTTTTAGTGAGTTCAGTACGAAAGAGTTGAGTTGTTTTCAGAGAGTTTTTTCTTATTTCCACCTAATAAATTATTTGGAAAGGCCTTTAGAGGTAATCTAGTTAACTTTCTTTACAAATGAGGAAACTGAGGTCCAGTGAGATCAAATGATTCCTCAAAAGTCAAATATAAAAGTCTATGCATTTACTTTGGATTCCTTTGGGTTCTGATTCCCTATATTCCTCTATTAATCACAACCTTTCTGGCCTTCAGTTTACTTATCTGTAAAATTAAGGGATTTGAACTATATAACATCTGATATCCAGGATATGATCTTACAAGTAACTTTTGTTCTCTAGGCCTCAGTTTACTTATTTGTAAAATTAAGGGGTTTGGTCTAGATAACATCTGATATCCAGAACAAGACCTTACAACTAACTTTTGTTTACTTCTCTGTAAAATTAAGGGATTTGGATTAGATAACATCTTAAAACTAATCCAGTATATGGCCTTACAGCTAACTTTTCATCTCCGGGCCTCAGTTTTCTCATATTCTTAACACTGGAATTGGGGTTTTGAGTCCCTTCCAATTTTAAACCCTATGCTCAAAAGATCACACATACCTAGGCATCCCAAATCTCAGACCAATATTCTTTATTATTTTCACTATTGTGATAGAGAGGAAACCTTATTCTCATACCTATTAGTCCTGGATGAGAGGTCCTGGGGGCTATAATGGAGTATTCTGACAGATGGCTTTGAAATTTACAGCTACAGATTTCTTGGGTGTAGATTTTCTTAAAGATCATCTAGTATTTAGTGGTAAATGGAATCACAGGCTCATAACATCCTTGGAATGGGAAATCCAATTACCAAGAATCCAGATGGAGTCATAAGCCATATAAAAGAAACTACTGAGATTTTAGCTTGGAAAAAGAGATTCTCCAGACAGAGAGTGAGAATGAAGAATGACTGATAAGCAGCTGCTTTGCTTCCTTGATAGCCACATAATAGAAGAAAACCCCAACTTGTTTGGGGGCAACTCCCTAGGAAGAATAAATAGATACATTTAAATAAGAAGAATCATGTGGGAGCTACTCTATGGGATTGTCAGTAAGATTGAAGATCCAGCCACTTTTAGAGAAATGCCCCCCTCCCCCTCTTTTGATGTGAGTTTGAATTATGCTGATACATGATTTGAATAGTGTAGCCATTATTTTTCAACTTAAGCTTTTTGTTTTTGTCATTGGCACCTATCCCCTTCCCCTTTCTGAATCCATTTCCTGGCAATATTCTCTCCTAAAGTTCAAGCAACTAGTGCTTTCATACTGCCCAACCTCTAGTGAATATTCTTTAAATATTTTATCAACTTGTTTTTAGAATAACAATTTATTTATAGCTTCTGTTTTTATATCACCTAAATTTATCTTTGTATCCCCCTCTCCTTCCAGAATCAACCCATTTAACAAGGAGTTTTAAAAGAAAGAGAAACAATTTCAGAAAATATATATAATATTGCACAACCATGGATCTCTCATCTTTTTAAGTAAGCTTCTTTTTACAAAAAAGCTCCTAGTTGGTGCAACTGATAGAATGCTACATTTGGAATCAGAAAGACCAAATTCAAAACCAGTCCCAGGAACATATTAGCCATGTGACCCTGGACAAGTCACCTCACTCCCTCACTTCCATTTCTTGCAATCCCTAACTGCCTTCAAGGCTCAACTCCAATAGGACGTCTTCTTCTTTTGCTGAGGCAATTGGGGTTAACTGACTTGCCCAGGGTCACACAGGTAGGAAGTATTAAGTATCTGAGACTGGATTTGAATTCAAGTCCTCCTGACTTCAGGACCAGTGCTTTATCCACTGTGTCATCTAGCTGCCCCTGCAACAGGACTTCCTATAAAAGAAATTTCCTCTTATAAGATCACAGCCCTCCCCATCCCCCTTAGTTTATATTTGATGAACTCCTGGGTCACTGGAATTGGCAAAGAAAGCCTAAAGTACTGATAAGATTTACCTCCTGAGGCAAGCAGAGAAGGGCATTAATGGGAATCACTCCAATATTATGGTCCCAATAGAGATCTTGAGTAGTAGCACTATCTTGCTATGTCCAGTCAGAAATCCAAGTTAGATCAAACCCCTTAGGTTAAATTTCCCCTTTAAATCTGTCCATGGCTTATGCTATCTTTGCCAAATTCCTTTTTGGGTTAACTTGCCACAGTGTTCTTGGTGTCTTTCCCCCATGTCTCATGGCATCTTTCTCTTTCTTAAAGCTAACTAACTCTTTTAGGTTGCTAAAGTCCTCAGTGGATTTAGCCTGCCAGTCGATGACATACTCCCCCCTCATGGAGTATTTCCTTTCTTCTGGTCAGTTGTGACCTGGTCAGTTCTACTACGGAACTTCTGTTTTCCATTGTTAATTGTCAAAACCCCTTTCCTTGCTAACTACATGCTGTCCCAAATCCATTTCATATTTACCATTTCGGGTATCTATTTTATCTCTTAATTTTGTATGGAACCTCTTCTCCTAAATAAGCCTACCTTTTGCCCATTGTGAATTTTTCATGTGACAGAACTCCAAAATTTGGTGGATACATCAATCTCATCATCTGGTGCTGAACCTCAAACACATTAATATTTGTATAACAGGACATTAATAATTCTAGTCTTTAATGGAAGTGGTATCAACCAAACACTTTGTACACCCTCATGAAGAACTACTTTTTTGGGCACTCCTCTGTTATATTTACTTTGATTATCTGTAGCCACCTTGATTTACCAAAAGAGAATATAAACTCCTTGCAGACAGAGACTATTTGGTTTGTTTTGCTTCTCAGAATCTATCCCAGTCATTTATCAAATGCTTATAAATAGAAATGAATACATACCTGTCAGATTGGCTAAGATGACAGGAAAAGGTAATGATGAATGTTGGAGGGGATGTGGGAAAACTGGGATACTGATGCATTGCTGGTGGAGTTGTGAAAGAATCCAGCCATTCTGGAGAGCAATTTGGAACTATGCCCAAAAAGTTATCAAATTGTGCATGCCCTTTGATCCAGCAGCGCTACTACTGGGCTTATATCCCAAAGAGATATTAAAGAAGGGAAAGGGACCTCTATGTGCCAAAATGTTTGTGGCAGCTCTTTTCATAGTGGCTAGAAACTGGAAAATGAATGTATACCCATCAATTGGAGAGTGGTTGAGTAAATTATGGTATATGAAGGTTATGGAATATTATTGCTCTGTAAGAAATGACCAGCAGGATGAATTCAGAGAGGGTTGGAGAGACTTACATCAACTGATGCTGAGTGAAAATAGCAAAACCAGGAGATCACTATACATTTCAACAACAATATTGTATGAAGATATATTCTAATTGAAGTGGATATGTTCAACATAGAGAAGATCCAATTCAGTTCCAATAGATCAGTGATGGACAGAAACAGTTACACCCAGAGAAGGAACACTGGGAAAGGAGTGTAAAATGTTTGCATTATTGTCTTTCTACCCAGGTTACTTATAACTTCGGAAGCCAATTCTTACCGAGCAACAAGAAATCCAGTTTTACACACATACATTGTATCTAGGATATACTGTAACACATTTAATATATATGGGATTGCCTGTCATCTAGGGGAGGGAGTAGAGGGAGGGAGGGGAAAATTTGGAAAAATGAATACAAGGGATAATGCAAAAATAAAAATTACCCATGCATATGTACTGTCAAAAATATAATTATAAAATTAATAAATTATCAAAACAAACAAATAAATAAATAGAAGTGAAATCTTCTTGAGGAGATAGGCGTAGGTTGCCCTAAATCTTAGAGATTAGCAGATACAAAGAAGACTAGGTTTATTAGAGCCTCATCATCTAAGGACCTGAAATATGGGAAAACCAATTGCAGGAGCAGTCTGGGAAGTCGATACCATATCAAGAGGCAAGATTCTAGACATATGAAGGGAAAGCGGCATTTATCTAACTAAATCTGTCTCCCTAGAGCTTGTCTTTTATGGCAGTTACTAGCTTTCTCTGTTCTCTTATGTCAGGTCATAACCCCTGAGACCAATTTTGACTCAAAAATTATAGTAAAGTCAATATAGAATTGTTAACATTTATATAGGACTTTCAGATTTGCAAAGAGTTTTACATATATTATCTCATTTGATCAAATAATGTCATAGGCTTATAGTCAAATAGAAAAAGGTGATGACAGTGAAAGATAACTTTTAATATGATTTTTTAAAAAAAATGCATATATTTCTTATGAGGAAAATCCTACTCAATATGGTCTGTGCTCATTTGTTTCACGATAAGTCAAGTTTTATATCCTACAATTCACACTCAAAGCTTGGGTGGACAGTAACACAAAGGAACACAGTTTTCCAACCTTTGTCAGAATGAACATATAGCTTTTTCATCTACAGGTTGATGTCTATGAATATTCATAGCCTGTGGAGATCTATTGAGGGCCCAAAGGATAGACAGACTCATGAAGGATATCAAAAGGAAAGTGAGATGTCTAAGAGTTATTTATGGTTGCCCAAATGGTCATTTGTAAACCAGTTATTTGGATCTTAGAAGGTATTTCCCCATAGAAGCAATATTACAATTAGCGGTCTGGTTCCCTGGCTAGTCCAACGCTTAATATGAGCTCTGACTTACAAAACCACAGAATCTCTAAGTTCAAAGGAATCTCAGAGGCTATGGAGTCCAATCTGTACCTGAATATTCAATCGGTAAACAGGTACTTATAAAACACCTACTACATTCTAGGCAAGAAGCAGAATCTGAGGAACTAAAAGACAAGAAGACCTGAGTTCAAGTTCAGCATTTGACATATACAGCTAGATGGCCCTGGATAAATCTTACCCTCTTAATGTTCCAAGCAACTACTATAAATTGTAGAGCAAGTACATGCATGTACTGGCAAGTCTATTTTTTAAGTGTCAGTTTCAATGCTAAGGTTTTGTTGTTCAGTCATTTTTCTGTCATGTCTCACTCTTTGTGATTTAATTTATTTATTTATTTTTTTTGTGGCAAAGATACTGAAGGTATTTGCCATTTCCTTCTCTGATTCATTTTCACAGATGAGGAAACTGAGGCAAGCAGGGTTAAGTAACTTGTCCAGAATCACACAATTTGTAAGTATCTGAGACAGGATTGGAATGCTTGTCTTCCTGACTCTAGGAATTGGAATCCACTATTCACTATCCACTCTATCCATTGAACTACCTTACTGCCCATTCCCTGGTATATGTATGTGACATGTATGGATGGATATATACATATATATATATATATATATATATATATATATATATATATATATATATATATATATATATATATATATATATATATATATGTGTGTGTGTGTGTGTGTGTGTGTGTGTGTGTGTGTGTGTGTATGTGTGTGTATCCACCCATATATTCATACACATGCATGTGCATGTTTATATACACACATATACACAGTATACATATATGCATGTGTGTATATATGATGATTCTGATGGCTGAGCTAGAACAGATTTGATTGAATTAACATAAGAGTCAATAAAATAGAAGTCAGTAGAGACAGATTCTGAAGAACTTTTCAAAAACCTTCAAAAGTTGATGATACTGGTTCCTTCAAGGAATCCAAAAATGCTTTAGGAAACTTTAGAAGTTGCCTTTTTTCTAGAAAATGTATTTTAAAGAGAAGTCAGTAGGGATGGGTAATAGAATGAACAAGGAGAGACAGTGTCTGGGCTCCAGGCAAGCATTCCATTATGTCACCTTGATGTCAGTAAAAACTGACAGTAGAATCAATTAACCTCAAGGATTTAGGGTCCTTTTTGCCTACTTGGGTTCAATATTCCCTCCCATCCCAGCCTTGAGGACATGACACTTCCTTTAGTAGGTATTATTTTGAACAGAAGGTAGAGAAACCCCTATTGCTATTTCTTTATCTTTTATGGACCTTGACACATTGATCTTTTAAGACCCTGATGTCCAGCCCCATACAGGGCTACCTTGGAAGCCCTAACTTTCTCTCATTAAATGACTTGTCAGCTCCCCCTCAGGGATCAATCATAGCAACTTGGCCCAGCTCTCTACTTGCTTAACTTCTTTGCTTTTCCAGTCTTGGTGACACATGGAGTTGTCTCTCTCACTCAACATTCTTTCACCTTCTGTCTTCCCAATTTAGTTGATCCCTTCCAACTCTGAGCTTCTAGGATTCTAATTAACACCTGATCTTTAATAGAAGCTTAGGAATTTGACAGGTAAAGGTGAAAGGAAGAACATTCCAGGAAAAGGGAATCATCTTGTTCAGGGGCAAAGAAATGGGCAATGAAATGTCACATGTAAAAAACTCATAAGAAGGCCAGTTTGGCTTAGCTATACCAAATATTAAGAGGAGGATTTATTAAAAGCCTGGGAAGGTAGGTTGGACACAAGGATGATAAAATTTGTAATGGTATGAGAGTCAAAATATTTGGTTTTTTGCTCTTCCATTTGAGTGACGGGGAAGGGCAAACAATCTTCTCATCCAGAACAAATATCATGTGGCAACAGTTGGGATCAATAATTAGTGGAGTCTAGGAATAGAAAAGGAAAGAATGAAAAAGAAGGAAATGTCAACAACAAAAGCCAACCTAGGGCCCATTGCTCAGTTTCCACTAGACACTAGACATTTCCTTCCAGATTCACTTGTCCATCCCTATCACTACTGGAGGAAATCTAGAGCCCTCTTCAGGCCCTGCATTTCTCTCCCAACAGTTATTCATTAGAGATTTGACCACTCATACATCTGGATGAGAAGGGAATAACTAACTACTTTGGATAAGATGGAGAACCGTTTGCTTTACCACTTGCTCTGTTATTACTTTCTAAAGTCCAGCAAAGCCTTATGATCTGCCCAAACTACTATACCCTCTGGTCTGCTGGGTATTGCCAATAGTCATTCAAATACATTCTAAAGACTCTTAGATTTTTTTACTCTATACTGCTTCTGAACTCTAAGACTACCCAGTCTTTCCATCAGCATTGTAGTTGGACTATATGCTATTTAGACTATGAGTTCTTTGAGAACAGGGACTATTCTTTTCTCCTTGAAATCCTATACTTAGCATAGAACCTATTGAACATTTAATAAAGGATTTTTTTATCTCATTCTATTTATATGTACTTTTTTAGAGTATCCAGGAACAGGATTGGAGAGTCAGGGCTTGGGGAGATAGGGGATGTGAAGTGGTGGAGAGAATCATAAGCCTCCTTAAAAATATTCTTGTTTCAGAATCGTAAGTAACTAAAAATACACATGTATCCATGCATTCCAGGGGATCTATTTTATTTTCCTTCTTTTTACAAAAAATCCCAAAATATTGGATAATATGTATTTAGGATGTTAATCTCAGCATAATTGGAGAGAGATATAATTTGTATGCATCCTTCCAGATTTTTGGGATGAGTGGGTAGACAATGATCCAAGAGAGAAAGAAAGTTTTCCAATTGTACACAGTCACTTTGTGTCAGGAAAATCTCATCTTAAGAAGAACATTGTCTATTTTGATGAAAAAGATTAATATCGTAATGTATATACTTATAGCATTATATATATATGATATCATAGTTGGCAGAACATATTCCCATTCATTTCCTTACTTGTTCCTCACAAGAACCCAACAAGACTGGCAGAGCAAGGCCTTATTATCTTTATTTGACAGATAAGGAAACTGAGGCTAGAGAGATTATATGACTTGTTCAAACTCACACAGTAATCTGCTCAAATTTTGATTTATTTTGCCCAGACAGTGCTTTCCCATAGATGAAATAGGGGGAAAATTTTAAAAGAGGGAGACATTAAACAGGTAAAAAAGAAAGGCCTCTGCCAGCTGCCTAATTTCAGAGGCTCAGCTGGATCTGTGCCCCCTCATTTCTACTGATGTTACATCCCACTGGCCACAGATTTTTGCCCTGAATCATTCCTGCCAGAGGACTGACTACAACTGTGCACTCTTTGGTTGGGTAAATTCATCTGGCTGGCTTCCCAGAGAGCATCAGAAAGAATAGAGGACTAAGGCCAGGGGACAAACAAATCCTCCTATGACTATGAATTCAGTTTTTCTTGGTATGGTGGAGAATAGCTGATCAATCAATGGATGGTAGATGGTTGATGGTTTAATGAATTCCTTCAGGATAGTCTCTCCAATTAAATTGCCTTCTATTTTAAAATATCACATGCACTGAATATGCATCTCTCCCTCTCTGTTCCTCACCTCCATATTGTAAACTTCTTGAGGAAAGGCATAGTTTCATTTTTGTCTCTAACTCCCTAGCATCTAGCATATCTTGAAAATTAGGTGGAGATGGTGGAGAAATGGAAGGAAGAGAAACTCCCATTATAGAAATTCCCTGAACTACTACAGAACCATACCTATTTCACAATGTAGAACCTTCTGGATTCTGAGGAATTAAGGGAAGAGTCCAGGGTCACACAGTCAGTATATGTCAGAGGTAATACTTGAACCCACAATAATCCAAAGCAGCACTATGCCTCATATATACAACCTCTATGTAGCTATATAATAAAGATTTCTTTGTAATAAAGGTCAAAATAAATCAAGGTTTTAGCACACTATTATGTGAGTTTAGAAAAGTCATGTAATTTCTCCAACCTCAGTTTCCTTATTGGTAAAATAAAGATAAGAATTCCTTATAATAGCTATTTAATCAATATTTATTCAATTGAATTAGACAATGAACTAGATTATAAACTTGTTGAATATAAAAACATACTTTTCTTGCTTCTCCCACTCATCCTTCCTGCAACCCCAATTCTGGAGGCATAGTAGTTCTCAATGATATTATCAAATGGAATTTAATATAATTAAAAAAAAGTAAATTGTATAAAAACTCTAAGAACTTCTTAGAGTTGAAGAATGAGTTAAAGAACTCATTAAAGAGTCCATCATTTCAACAATAATGGTTTAGTAGAAAGATCCATAGTCTTACTTTCTGTCACCAACTAGCTATGGTAATCTCTACACTTCTGTAAAACAGGGATAAACCACACCCTTTCCTATTTATCTCCCAGGATTGTGGTGAAGATAAAGTGAGATAATAGATGGAAAAATCCTTTTCAAACTGCAAAGCATTATTACATAAATTGTTACCATTTTTAATCAGACTTATTAAACTTCTAGATCATCAGCAATGTTCATGTTAAGATTTATTATGTCCAGATTTCTTTAGCAGATAGTGTCAAGGAAGGGAAAAAAAAAAAAAAAAAAAAAAAAAAAAAACCTTAAGGAGCTCAGAACAGGTCAATGAACAAAAAATGGAAAGGGAAATGTCTTATACTCCCTTTTATTGTTATATCCGGTTCACTTACATTCTTCACAGCATGCCTATTTCCTATTCACCCTTGCTAGTTATTAAGTATAAAAATAAATCAGAATATTGAAGATGATGGGAAAATAGCAAATTAAGATATCCAGAAGTTTATAGAGAAAATCCAAGAAAGGTGTTAGTAGTCAAATTTAGAGTCGGGTCTCAAAGACTACATATAAATGTCCTGTTTGCATAAAATACAAGATAAATTATTGTAAGGAAAGAAAGGAAAGAGAGATTAAAAATTAGACTAAGAGAAGAAGAGTAGTGGAGTAGAAGCAGATGACTTCAATTATGGATCATTAGTGTTAAACACTAATCTTTCATCACTTTCTTGTTAAAAACTGGAGGGATAAAAGAAAAGAGAAGAAAAAAAACTAGAGAATAGGAAAAATGAGTGGATGATTGAATGAAAATATAATTATGACATACTTATTCTGTACAAAACATTGTGTTAAGCACTGGGGCTACAAATAGAAAAATAAGACATTTTATATTCTTAAGAAACTTACATTCTAATAGAAAAAAAAAAAAACACATATGAAAGACTTCAATTGGGAATCAAATGGAAAGGCCTAATCCTTAGGAGGTAAATAAACAATGAACAATCATAACCATGAATATGAAGGGCATGAACTCACTCATAAAAGAGAAGAGGATAAAAAGTGCATCAAAAAGAAAAATTTAATTACATGTTGTTAACAAGAAACACAGTTGAAACATAAATAACCAAGCAGAAATAAAATAGTGCTATAGAACAGAATCTACTATTCTTCAAGTGAGTTTAAAAAAAAAATAAAAAACAGAGGTAGCATTCATCTTCACAGATAAAGAAACAGTAAAAAATAGACATGATTAAAAGTAGAAACTACATTGTGCTTAAAATTGAATGACAGCTAACATATCAATATTCATGCTAAATATATATGAACTGAATGGCAAAATTTAAAAACTTAAAATAAAACCAGATTATAAGGAACAAGAAACAATAAAACTATAATAGTGGGGAGCTTCAGTGTCTTTTCATACCTATATAAATCTAACAAAAAGATAAACAAAATGAAGTGAAGCACTGAGATAGAATCTTGAAAGAGTACAAAAGTATTTGTGTGTGTGTATGTATGTCTATCCATGACAGCTGGATACCTTTAAATTAAATAAATATTTATTATGACATATTATAGCATAAAAATTATAGTTAAAAATAAATAAATATTATAGCATAAAAACTGAAATGCAAAAATAGAAATATTATTATTGCAATAAATCATATTCAATAAATAGCCTTTGAAAAGAAATACAAATCAATTTTACACAAACTGGATCCTAAAAAATTTATAGGTCAAAGAACAGATCATAAAAATAAATAATTTTATCAAAGAAGATGAAAGCAATTAGTAGATATATCAATAATTTGGATGCAGTTAAATAGCTTAGTGGGAGAAAGCATAATTCTAAACAGTTTTATCAATAACAGAGGGGGAAAGCAGATCAATAAATTTGGTGTATATTTAAAAACCAAAATACAAAACAAAACAAAACAAAAAAACCTCATGATGGTGACAAAACAAATACATAGCACATAAAAAAAATTGGGGGGCAGGTGGGAGGAACAAAGAAAACATTTAAGTGATGAAGAGAAGCAATTTTGCCTTTGGTGAATATTGCAGATCACCTGAATAGCACAAACAAAAGAAAGGGGAGGAGTTGGGGAAATAAATCATTAGCTTTGCACAAAAACATAATATAAGTATGAGAAGTAATTTGAATTATCTAGGTCTCTGCTAGAGTTCCTTATATCTGCCAAAACAGTGTAATTAAAAGCTTTTTCACTTTTGTTAGTTATAAGTATATCCTTTAATAAGTAGATATTACAACAAAGGAGAAATTGTATTGTGAATCTGATTTTCATTGAACAAGGAAGGGTGTGTGGGATATTCAGGGAAAACTAGCAAGTCAGACACCAGAACTGTTGTTCAGTTGTTTAGTCGTTTCTGACTTTTTGGGATCCTATTTGGGATTTTTTTTTTTTTTTTTTTTTTTTTGGGCAAAGACACTGGAGTGGTGTGCTATTTTCTTCTCCAACTCATTTTACAGATGAAGAAACTGAGGCAACAAGGGTTAAACAGTCACCCAGTATCACCCAGGTAGTAAGTGTCAGAGGCTGGATTTGAATTCAGGAAGATGTATTTTCTGTCCTCCAGACCTGGCATGCTATGCACTTTATCACCTATTTGTCCACATCTGAGGGGTTAATGAGCCCTTTTCAGTGTTGCTTATCAACTTTGGTGTCTACAAAACTCTTACCTATGGCTCCAAGAAACTATCTCATGTATAGTAGCTATGTCCTGATATTGAGATTTCAAATCTGTCAATGAGTTAGGGAAACATCTGCCTCAAAAACATGAGGTAGAATGGATGAATGAGAACAATTTGTTCCAATAGCCATGACTGTGATTGAAGTAGGTATTATGGAGTACTTAGCACTTGGTCAGACATCAGAGACACCGAAGTCATCCACGACATCTTGGACCAGTGTCAGTCATTTTGATTTTTGTCTTGCCACTGGACATGAATGAATCTGGAAGAAAGAACAAAGCTGATGATTTTGTTCAAACCAGCCTCACTTAAATCCTTTTAACTTGCAAATCAATACATCACCTATGATGTCATTTGTCTTCTTTGAAAATGAAGGACAGCCAACAATAATAACAGCAACAACAACAACAAGGAGGAATAAGTTGTCAAGAGTGGAAATGATCTTTGGAGGAAAGTAATCAGTTCATCCTAGAATATCTAAAAGAGGAGATGAAAGCTAGGCAATATGTGACATATACAGTTGACTTGAGGAGGATAGATTTCAAAAGGTTCAAAAGCAGGATAAGCAGGTTTTCATGAAATAAAGGGATGTCATTCTAGGAAAGATGAAAAATTGTTGAGAATGAAATTCTAAAGATACAAAGAAGAGAAATACAGAAGTCAGTTGAAAGATTAATGTGGATGCCCAGAGAACTCTTCAATAAATTGATATATAAAAAAGAGAAATATAAAAGATAGAAGCAAAGTGAAAAGGACAAATAGGAAAGTATTTAAAAAGAGGGTTAGGAGAAATAACTTGGGATGAAAGAAATGATCAAGAAAGCAATAGTTAGTAAAAAAATAATAATTATAATGATAGTGGTTTAAAGCTAGTTGGAGGAAATAAGGATCAAAGAGGGAAAAAATTTGCCATTCAGGATGGCTGTGATGATGCTGATGATGACTAACAAGAGAGACAAGTAGTACTGCCCAAGCCATATTTTGCTTCTATTTTCTTTGTGCTGGAGGATGACCTTTTGCTCTGAAAGTGGCAGGATAAAAATGAAAAACATGATGCTGATAGCCAAGAGAAGTAAAGAGATAGAGAACATTGAGCTAGCTCCCCTTGATGAATTCAATTCAGCTGGCTCAAATGAACTGCATCTGCTGATTCTGAAACAACTGGCTGAAATGATTGTTGAGACATATCATGGACGTTTGAGAAATTGTGGAGGAAATGGGAGAGTTACTACAAAATTGAAAAAGGCCAAATAATGTCTTCATTGTCAAAAAAAAAAAAAAAAAAAAAAAGGCCAAAGAAAAGAAGATGGTCTGAAAATTGCAGGCCAGTGTCCCTCATTCTAGTTCCTAGGGGAAATTCTCAAACATATGATTGAAAATATCATCATTGAACATCTTAAAAAAAAAAATGATGATCTCCAAAACCTAACATGGGTTAATAAAGAGCAGGATTGCCAGAAAAGCCTCTTTTCTTGTCTTTCTATTTTTTTTTTTTTTTTGGAGTGTATTATTAAGCTAGCAGAGCAGGGGAATACTGTAGACATACTTTACCTAGATTTTAGCAAATCATTTAATAAAGCATTTCTTATGGGAAAGATGGAGCAATATGGGCAAGATAATATAATTAGATGGATTCTGAGTCAATTGAATTTCCAGTATGAAAGGTAATCATTAATAGTTTGATGTCATCTTGGCAGAAGGTCTCCAGTGGAACTCTAGAAAGCCATGATTGACCCTATGTTGTTTAATATTTTTTAATTAATGATGTTTATAAATAGACAGGTAGTAGTCTTATCAAATTTAGAGATGACATAAAATTGGGAGGGAATGCTAACCCACTGTGTGACAGTCAGGATCCAAGAAAAACTTGGCAGGCTAGAACACTGAGCTGAATCAAATAAGATGAAATGTTATAAAAATAAAGGTAAAGTCTTAGATTGAAAGACTAACTTCACAAGCACAAAATGGGGGAGGAAGGATTAGGCAGCAGTTTACCAGGAAAAAAGCTGGGGATTTTCATGGATTTCAGGTTCAGTGTGATAAATAAGCTGACAGAGCAGTCAAAAAAAACTAATTTAAACTTTTGTTGCATTGAAAGAGGAATAACTTTAAGGAATAAGAAGATAGTTATCTTCCTGTCTTGGTCCTGGTCAAACCCGATCTGCATTATTGTATTCAGGTCTGAAATTGGAGATTAGAAATAATATTAATGAAATGGAGAGCTTTCAGAGCAGAATAGTGAAGGGTCTTGAATCCCTGCCATGTAAGGATCAGTTAGGAACCGTGAATGTCTAGCTAAGAGAAGGAAAAAATACAGGGGATGTGATAATTTTAAGTATTTAGAGGAAAATCTTGTGAAGACATTATACTTGTTCTGATTGTAGCAATAGATTTAATTTGCAAAGTGGTCAATTTAGATTTGAGGTTTAGAGAAAAAAAAAAAAGAAAGAAAGAAAAACTTGCTAACAATTAACACTATTCATTCCAAAATGGAATGGGCTTTATCTTAAAGTAATGAGATTCCCATAAACATGTGGTCATCAAGTAAAGTTTAGATAATGGCTTGTTGGATATGTTGTAATCGAGTTTTGTTTGGATGGGGGTATGGGTTGCACTACATGGCCTTCCAAAATAAAGCCTGCAGTTCTATGATGATATCCTGTGAGCCAAACCATTCTGCAAATATCTTCATCCAGATCTAAAATAAAATGTCTAGACCAATCTCCATCAGCCATGGACAATTTGCAAGAGCCTAGAAATGAAACTGCTCTCCTCGTAGAGATGCACTGATTCCTGAAAATTATTTTGGGCATCCAGGTCAGGTGAAGACTCAGAAGTCCATCCTAAGGAAAAGTCTATGCAATCAAGTGGGGCTTACATAAAACATCAACAAAATTAAGAAATGAAATAGGATATACCTAAGTAGGTTCACAAATGACTTGCCCTGCCCTATACTTTAATACACAGAGGATAAAGAAGCACCTAAGCCTCCTTGTTTGACAAGCATATTGTTGGTCTGTACCATCCCTCTGAGTGAGTGCAAGATCCTTACGGGCGGATATTTTCTGTCATAGTCAATCAATTAATGAACCAATCAATCAAAGCATGTTTACATCAGTGCCTATTACAATCATGTCATTGTGGATTTAAAGACAAAAACAAGATCATCCTGCTCTTAAGAAACTTCCATTCTACCAAGTAAGAAGGCCTTAGCTTTGGGTTCATGGCCATCCAAGGGATCCAGAGATGACTTTGAGGGAATGTTTAACATTTCTTTCAAATATATTTTTAGAAGGAACGTGATGCTTAAAAAGAGTACCTAAGTTCACTGGATTGACAAAGAGGTTCACTTACACACACACACACACACACACACACACACACACACACACCCACAAACTAATGTGAAGATTCTAAGTTCGAGGTTATGTTTCATGTTCACAGATGAGTACATACAAAATACATGAAATATAAATCATCCTTGACTTAACTAAGGGCATTTATAATTGGGTTGAAACAAAAGATCTCTTAATGGAGATTGTGCTTGAGTCTTGAAGTAAAGAGGAAAGGAGAGATAAACAACATCTCTCCAAGCCACCATACTCTTCAGATAAACATTTTATTTAGGTGACATTTGAACATTAAAGGGAGCTTTGAGGGGAAAAGTGTCAAAGCCACTAAGGAATACCTCAAAGGACAAACAAAAAAAATGGATGTTTGCTCATCTAATTTTCTTCTCATAGCAGCATAAATTTAAAGATGGTGGTTATCTGATTTTAAAAAGGAGTAAATTGTGGTCTAGAAATGTGAAAGGATTTGTCTGAAGTCATCCAAATAGTTAGTAATAAAGCAGGGTTCTTTCTAACTGGTGGCCCATTGGTTCATAGGAATGAGAATACTCTTTAGAGATCATTTAATTGAACTCCTTTTAACAGAAGATAAAATGGAGGTCTACATGCAAAGTATCTAGTATGAAATTATAAAAAATAGAACAGAAACCCTGAGATTTAAACCTGGCACTAAAACACAAAATTTAATGCTATCTCTCTTTCATCTTTATAGTCTCTGACTTTGTATTGCTGCCTATATGGCTTACCCAGCTCCAGATCTACCCTCACAACAATAACCCAAAAGATTGAACTCAAGGATTCTTAACTTTCTATGTATCATGGTGAAAGATATAGACCTCTCCTCAGAATGAGGTTTTTAATGCATAAAATAAAATATATAGGATTACAAAGAAAACCAATTCTATTGAAATATAGTTATAATTTTTTTTAAGTTGAGAATTTCTTATGTTGTTGATAAAGATTACTGAACTTAGAGTCTAAAGATTTAAATTTAAATCTTAGCTCTTGACACAATAGCTGTATGATCTTTTGAGCCTCAGTTTCCTACTTTGTAAAATGAAGGAAATAATATATTTACTACCTACCTTGTGAGGTATTATGCAGAAACCTGGAAACCTACCAAAGTGTAAATTTGTCTCATTGTTTTCCTGGTATTTGAAATAGACCTGTGGAAAGGGAGTTGTCAATTTAGTTGACATTAATCAGGGAAGGTGTCTCAAGAGGAAGAGGATACAGAAAAGGAATGGAAACCAAAAAGCATTGTGGACTTGAAAGCTTAATTTGCAAAAGAATGCACATTTTAGTTTTGGGCCATTGGCAAGTTTTCCATGGAGAGGTAACAAATTCTGTGCTTACTGACAAGATGAAGAGTTATATCTCAAATGTTTTTTTCCCCAGATGAAACAGAAATGGTTGTGTGGGGGGTTGATTGTAAATAGAGAGGCAGAAGCACAAAGAAGAATCTAATCATGGGTGCTGCTCTGCTGGAAGAAGGAGTAATCCTTCCTTTTCTCCAATCAGAGAACTGAAAGGTGAGATACAGCCCAGGGTGAAAGTACAAATTTTTGTATATTGGCAACCTGGGACACAGCCCCATTGGCATTGTGCTAGTTATAGCTCTGAATGGATGTTACAATTTCCCAATTTTCTCTTCTTTCTACAGCATACTCTTTTCTTAGAAGAATTCCCTCTCCTAGATTTCAGATTCTCCAGAGTATATAGATATCATGATCTCAAGAAGAGTTGAAATATTTTCAAAACAGATATATTTTCAAATGTACTCTAATTATAAAAAGATGCACTTTCTAATACTGTTGGGACCAGGTAAGGGAAGGACTCTTGCATATTGTAACCTTAATAAACACTGGCAAGTGCTTGCCTTACATCATCTCCTTTGATAATATAATCTCCTTCACAATGCTCTGAAACAACTAGTATAAATTGTCTTACATGTATACATATATTGTATTTAATTTATACTTTAACATATTTGACATGTATTGGTTAACCTGCTATCTGGGAGGGGAGGGGGGAAATTAGAACAAAAGGTTTGGCAATTGTCAATGCTGTAAAATTACCCATGCATATATTTGGTAAATAAAAACTATTTAAAAAATAAAATAAATAAATTATCTTAGTCCCATTTTATAGATGAGGAAATGGAAACTCAGATTGTTGAAACAATCGGCCAATGTCATTAGTGTCAGAGCCAGGAATAAAGCCCAAGTCTCCTAATTCCAAATCTAGCCAACTTTCCCCCTTACCACATTGTTTCATTTCCATTCCATCCTGAGTCTTAGAGTTCAAGTCTGGAGGGAATGTCAAGTAAAATGCCAGTTGTTAGATTGTATCATGTCTATCTGTTTTCCTTTCCATCAAGCTTAGCCTTGCTGGGATGGCAGAATAGTACACCATCTTTGTCTTCCCACCGTTTGAAACAGTCTGGCTAATCCGTTCTTCATTAAGCTTTGTACATGTAACAAGCTGATGAACTGCAGGAGAAGTTGGGCAGTTACTCTGTTTCATGTGTCACCCCAACCCAGAAGCCTCACCGTAAGAAATCACTGCCTGCAAAAGTATATTCTTTTCACAGTGGATGTTAACAACATATTCATTCACTGGCTCTCTCTGTTGCATTTTGGATTGTCAGCCCAAACTCACTATGGCACAATCCCATTTTCTGTCTCTCCTAGATCTATTCCTAACTCTCCAGAATTTTTTATTTCCTTGTCACAAGCCTTACAATTTTACATCCTCCACTTTTGTAGATCCTCCCAGAATTGATGAGTTCTAGATGAAGTCAACCATTTATTTCATCCATCCATGCTCACGTTCCCCACCTCTATCACTGATTCTCTTGACTTTTCCACTTTCTTGTCTTTCCCTATCCCCTCAAATTTTCTGCTCCCTTTAATATGTGGTCTTTGCATATTAGAATATAAGCCCCTTCAGGATAAGGGTTGTCTTTGGTTTTTTTTTGGTGTATTTTTTTCCAGAGCTTAGCTCTGTATTACATATAGGAAACACTTAATAATTGCATTCTCTTTGTATCTGTCTCTCTTGATTAGTGTTATCTATTATCTCTCTATCTCTCTCTGTGCCCCTCCCTCCCTCCTCCACCTCTATGTCTCTGTCTGTATGTCTGTGTTTATTATGTGTGTATGGTGTGTGGTATGTGTGTGTGTATGTGTAATAATTGCCTCTCAAGAAGTTAGTGTTTCACACAGCTAGGCAAGTATTAAACAAGTATATAAAAAAGAAGTTAGTGTTTCACTATAGGAACCTGGGGAAAATAATACTTCACCTACATTTATGACTAACTAAACTCACTTTTGGCCATCTTATCTTTGAACATATGTAAAGCTACCCTTATGGAAATAGCATAATGCAGTAGAAAGAATATTGATTCAGGATTCAGAGCATTTGGGTTCAAGTCCTACTTCTGAAAATTATTACCTATATGACCTTGGACAAGTAATTTAATCTAACTGAGTTTTAGTTTCAGACTAGGTGATTCCTAAGGTCCCTTCCATCCTATGACCTGTATAATAACAGCAGCAGAAATTTGCATAATGTTTTAAGGTCTGCAGAGTAATTTGCCTAGATTAGTTCATTTGATCTTCCGAACAACCCTGGGAGATATGTACTATTATTATCCCCATTTTGCTGGTGAGGAAACTTAGATTGAAAGAGGTTTAAGTAACCAATTCATTTAGGGTTAGAGAGCCACAAAACTGTCTGAGGTGGGATTTGAACTCAGGTTTTCCTGATTCCCGATCTAGTGTGTGCTCGATATGACATTTAGCTGCTTGAGGTAGTTAAATTAGATGAAAATTTTTTAACACTATGTGTGTGTATGTGTGTCTGAGAGAGATAGAGAGAGACAAAGACAGAGAGAGGGAGAGGCAGACAGAGACAGTAAGAGAAATAGATATAGATAGAGAGACAAAGACAGAGGTAGAGAGAAATAGAGACAAAGAAAGAGATAGAAAACTGGTAATCTGGTGAAACCCATGGATCCCTGCTCAAAATAATGTTTTTAAATGCATAAAATAAAATGCAAAGGATTACAAAGGAAATCAATTAATTTTGAGGTAGAATTTTCAAAATATTTTTGAAAACAAATGCATGAACAGCTGCTCTAGATGGTCTCTAATTCTAAGGTCTCTGATTCTCAAGGCTGCCGGCAACTATTGAGTACTAATTTCAAAAGGCAGCTGGTGGATCTACAAAATGGTAATAGTATCTGCAAGAGTCAAAAAAACTGGGCTTCATAATAATATGTAATCAGTTATCATTTCCATCCTCTTTCTTTTTTATTTTATTTTATTATTATTATTTTTTTTTTTTTTTGGTGAGGCAATTAGGGTTAAGTGACTTGCTCAGGGTCACACAGCTAGGCAAGTATTAAGCATCTGAGGCTAGATTTGAATTCAGGTTCTCCTGACTTCAGAGCCAGTGCTCTATTCACTGCACCATCTGGCTGCCCCCCTCCCATTCTCTTTTTTTTTTTTTTTTTTTTTTTTTTGCTAAGGCAATTGTGGTTAAGTGACTTGCCCAGGGTCACACAGCTAGGAAGTGTTAAGTGTCTGAGACCAGATTTGAACTCGGGTCCTCCTGAATTCAAGGCTGGTGCTCTATCCACTGCACCACTTAGTTGTCCCCCATTCTCTTTCAACATCATGAAGTCAACTGAACTCTGCCACAATTCTGAACTTTGCCACAATTTAACTAAGAGGTCTCATTTGAACATGAATTTCCCCTCTCTTTTATCTGAAGATTCTGGGCATGGTCCTAAGCCCCTACCAGCTCTGAGAGTCACCCCACATCCCTCAAGAGAGAGACAGTTCTATGTAGACGATATTAGTTCTGTTTTAACACCATCAGTGACTCATCTACCCACTTTTCAACCTGACAGGTTTTCCTGTGTGTCTTACTGTCTGTGATATATTTTTTTAAACTGTGCTGCCTCATGATGGTTTATTGTAAGATCCCAAGTTTAATAATGCTGCTCTCCCACTGAACGGTGGCTCCCCACTGGAATTTCTAGGCCTCAGCAGCCCCCATCACAGCTCCAGTCTTCCAGTGTTTCCAGAATGTGACTGAGGGTTCTAAGGTATTCCATCCTAAATATAGAGATAGGCAGTTAGGAGATCAGTCCCCTCCCCCTTCCCAGGCTCCGTGGGCTCTTTATGTGATGCTTTAATTGTTCCCGCAATCTGTTCTCTTTCTCCCTCTCAGTGTTGAGAAAAACCATTAACTATGATGTGAGGCAGCTTTCACCGACTAGGAGAGAGAGAGAGAGACAAAGAGAGACAGAGACAGAGACAGAGACAGAGATAGAGACAGACAGAGACAGAGACAGACAGAGAGAGACAGAGACAGAGACAGAGACAGACAGGCAGACAGACAGACAGAAACAGACAGAGACAGAGAAGTAAGGGGAGACACAAATCTTCCATCCCACTGGTTTTGAAGTGTGGTGCTCAAGCTTCCATGATGAACCAAAAAAACTGGAATCTAGGTCTTCTGAGGAAGAATCATAGGATTTAGATTTGGGAAGAGATCCCCTAGTCCAGACCTATCATTGTACAGAGGAGGGATAAATCAATCAACAAACATTTATTGAGGGCTTCCCAAAATCCAGATACTTGTCTAGATATAGGAGATACAAAGACAGAAATGACACTTCCTATCCTCAAGAAGGTCACATCCTCCCAGGAGTTTCTGTTGAGAAGTAACAGAATGAGATTTCCCTGAGGCCATTCAACCAGTTGGTGGCAGAACTGGAATGGCATCTCAGGGCAACCTTCTACCCACAGCCTTCCAGATAGAAGGTGTCCTGTAGTCACAATTTTTTTCTTAGAATATTATATATATATATATATATATATATATATATATATATATATATGTATTATATGTGTGTGTGTGTGTGTGTGTGTGTGTGTGTGTGTATACACACACACACACACACACACACATTAAATTGATTGGCCCTAGGTCACACAATGAATATGTGGCAAATCTGGCTAAAGATCCAGGGTTGTTTCCACTAAACCATGCTGCCTTTAAAAAGCAGCTCTGAATCCAGCAATAGAAGAAGAATCCCTTTGTTTTTTTCCTAACTCTTGCTTCTCTTAAGGCAAGCTAGCTGAAAGGATGTTGGATTCAGGAAAATCAGAATTTAGCGTGTCATCCTAAAAAAGTCACTTCACCTCTAAATCCCAATTTCTTCAACTGTAAAATGAAATCAATGTCTCTGGTTGGTCCTTCCTTATGCAGTTGTTTTGAGTCATAAATAAAATCATGTAAAGTGCTTTTCTAAATCAAAAGTTAAATGACCACTGTTATGGTTACCACCTCTCATTGAGCTGTCTTGTTCAGTGTTGATGGATGGTTTAAAAATTTGGATTGATCTTTACTAAGGTGATTGGAAAGTTTAAAGTAGGATGGAAGATCATGAAAAAAATATTCTCTGGTGACAAGATTGAGAGGAAGATTGTTTAGTGATCTAGCTGTGTGTTTTGTTTTTTTGTTTGTTTGTTTGTTTGTTTGTTTGTTTTTTTTGAGTCATAGGACTTAGGTGGAATCCAGGCTCTCACACAATCTTCCTTTGGCATCATGGGTAAGTAGTTATTTTCCTCTCTGAGTCTCATTTATCCCTTGGATAAAATGAAGATGGTCTTCCAGGGCTAAATCCATGATGCTATGAGCTAGTCAATTCTCTATCTGCCATGCTCTCTCCCTCTCCTCTCCTCCCTACAGATCAGGCTTATGATACCTCCTGAAAAAAGGTAAATGGATAAGAACCAGGGGGAGCACCTGTTGTACAGGAGGAGGCCCTATAGAACATCTCTGAAATCAGGAGGAAAGGCACAGTTACAACAGCCTCACATTAAATTTCAAAAAGCAAGGAGGCAGAGTAGTCAGTCATTTGTTCATACAAAGCCCTGCTTTGGAATGGTATTTGCAATGGCACCCACGTGGAGCTCCTCCCTCTTTCTCATGCCAGAGAGAGGAGAGAATTTATCAGAAAGACGGGGAGGGGGCTGACAGGAGCCACAGGCTGCTCCTTCCTCTGGATGGCACATTTTGGAGAAGAGTCCAGGAGACTTGGAGGCAGGGGAGTCTGAATTCAAATACCATTCCAGCACTTCCAATCAAGGGCTGATTCTCTGAAGAATTCTCAAGAGCTGAAAGAGACCTTAGAGGTCATTTTGTCTAATCCCCTCCTCCATTTAACAGATGAGGAAACTAAAGCACCAGATGGATAATTGACTCACTAAAGGTCCCACAAATGAGCTATAAAGCAACATCTTCTGCCTACACATACAGTACTCTTTTCACCCCTTCTTCCTGTTTTAAATATGAGTCTGACTTTTCAGGTACATTGTAATAGAAATTCTTTTCCTAAGTATAGGTTGAACTCAAGGCCTCTTCTTACTGTGAAAAATGCCGAAAAGTTGGGTTTTCACAGTATTGTAAGCTTTGAGGTATTGTGGAATTGAGATAGTGGGTACCACTGACCAAAAGGTTTTCAGAATGTGAGATGGGGCCCTGCTTTTGGCTAGAAACATTAAGATGATTCCTTAAGATTCTTCTTTAATAAATTTTCCTTGATATCTGAAAAAATATATAAGCATCTGATTAGGTTCCAAGAAGAAATAATTGATCAAGTAATAGTGGGGATCTTGGAGAAGACTCTGGGTCTCAGTTTACTCAAATATACAATGAACACATTGAACCTCAGATGATTTTTAAGGTCCTTATCAGTTCTGATGTTGTCTGAGTCCATCACAGTAACTTTCTAGCAATTAACAGTCTAGGTCGTCATTCTCTCAGGCAAAACCCAATCCCAAATACAGGAAAATGTACCCAACGCCAATAGTTTGTTGTCTTA